>NC_057727.1:34887859-34898261 GCF_004010195.1 Chiloscyllium plagiosum | reverse complement strand
GTGCAGAATGTTCTCACAGGGGAGAGGGGCCAGCAAGAGGTCATTGTCCACATTGGAACCAACGACATAGGAAGAGAAAAGGTTGAGATTCTGAAAGGTGATTGCAGAGAGTTAGGCAGAAATTTAAAAAAAGAAGTCCTCGAGAGTAGTAATATCTGGATTACTCCCGGTGCTACGAGCTAGTGAGGGCAGGAATAGGAGGATAGAGCAGATGAATGCATGGCTGACGAGCTGGTGTATGGGAGAAGGATTCACATTTTTGGATCATTGGAATTTCTTTTGGGGTAGAAGTGACCTGTACAAGAAGGACAGATTGCACCTAAATTGGAAGGGGCCTAATATACTGGCAGGGAAATTTGCTAGAGCTGCTCAGGAGGATTTAAACTAGTAAGGTGTTGGGGGTGGGACCCAGGGAGATAGTCAGGAAAGAGATCAATCTGAGACTGGTGCAGTTGAGAACAGAAACAAGTCAAACAGGGACAAGATAGGACTAATAAATTAAACTGCAGTTATTTCAATGCAAAGGGCCCAACAGGGAAGGCAGATGAACTCAGGGCATGATGAGGAACATGGGACTGGGATATTATAGCAATTACAGAAACATGGCTCAGGGATGGGCAGGACTGGCAGCTTAATGTTGCAAGATACAAATGCTACAGAAAGGATAGAAAGGGAGGCAAGAGAGGAGGGGGAGTGGCATGTTTGATAAGGGATAGCATTACAGCTGTGCTGAGGGAGGATATTCCCAAAAATACATCCAGGGAAGTTATTTGGGTGGAACTGAGAAATAAGAAAGGGATGATCATCTTATTGGGAATGTTAGACCCCTTAATAGTCAGACAGAAATTGAGAAACAAATTTGTAAGGAGATCTCAGCTATCTGTAAGAATAATAAGGTGGTTATAGTAGGGGATTTTAACTTTCCAAACATAGACTGGGACTGCCATAGTGTGAAGGTTTAGATGGAGAGAAATTTCTTAAGTGCGTACAAGACAATTTTCTGATTCAGTATGTGGATGTACCTACTAGAGAAGGTGCAAAACTTGACTTACTCTTGGGAAATAAGGCAGGACAGGTGACTGAGGTGTCAGTGAGGGAGCACTTTGGGGCCAGCGACCATAATTCTATTAGATTTAAAATATGGTGATGGAAAAGGATAGACCAAATCTAAAAGTTGAAGTTCTAAATTAAAGAAGGGCCAATTTTGACAGTATGAGGCAAGAACTTTCAAAAGCTTATTGGGGGCAGATGTTCGTAGGTAAAGGGACGGCTGGAAAATGGGAAGTGTTCAGGAAAGCGATAATGAGAATCCAGAGAAAGTATATTCCTGTTAGGGTGAAAGGAAAGGCTGGTAGGTATAGGGAATGCTGGATGACTAAAGAAATTGAGGGTTTGGTTAAGAAAAAGGAGGAAGCATATGTAAGGTATAGAAAAGATAGATCGAGTGAATCCTTAGAAGAGTATAAAGGAAGTAGGAATATACTTAAGAGGGAAATCAGCAGGGTAAAAAGGGGACTTAAATAGATAGCTCTGGCAAATAGAATTAAGGAGAATCCAAAGGGTTTTTACAAATACATTAAGGACAAAAGGGTAACTAGGGAGAGAATAGGGCCCCTCCAAGATCAGCAAGGCGGCTTTTGTGTGGAGCTGCAGAAAATGGGGGAGATATCAAATTAGTATTTTGCATCAGTATTTACTGTGGATAAGGATATGGAAGATATAGACTGCAGGGAAATAGATGGTGACATCTTGCAAAATGTCCATATTATAGAGGAGGAAGTGCTGGATGTCTTGAAACGGGTAAAGGTGAATAAATCCCCAGGACCTGATCAGGTGTACCCGAGAACTCTGTGGGAAGCTAGAGAAGTGATTGCTGGGCCTCTTGCTGAGATATTTGTATCATCGATAGTCACAGGTGAAGTGCCGGAAGACTGCAGGTTGGCAAACGTGGTGCCACTGTTTAAGGAGGGTGGTAAGGACAAGCCAGGAAACTATAGACCAGTGAGCCTGATGTTGGTGGTAGGCAAGATGTTAGAGGGAATCCTGAGGGACAGGATGTACATGTATTTGGAAAGGCAAGAACAGATTAGGAATAGTTAACATGGCTTTGTGCATGAGAAATCATGTCTCACAAACTTGATTGAGTTTTTTGAAGAAGTAACAAAGACGATTGATGAGAGCAGAGCAGTAGATGTGATCTATATGGACTTCAGTAAGGCGTTCGACAAGGTTCTCCATGGGATTCTGATTAGCAAGGTTAGATCTCATCGAATACAGGGAGAACTCGCCATTTGGATACAGAACTGACTCAAAAGTAGAAGACAGAGGGTGGTGGTGGTGGAGGGTTGTTTTTCAGACTGGAGGCCTGTGACTAGTGGAGTGCCACAAGGATCGGTGTTGGGTCCTCTACTTTTTCTCATTTACAAAAATGATTTGGACGCGAGCATAAGAGGTACAGATAGTAAGTTTGCAGATGACACCAGAATTGGAGGTGTAGTGGACAATGAAGAAGCTTACCTCAGATTACAACAGGATCTGGGCCAGATGGGCCAATGGGCTGAGAAGTGGCAGATGGAGATTAATTCAGATAAATGTGAGGTGCTGCATTTTGGGAAAACAAATCTTAGCAGAACTTATACCCTTAATGGTAAGGTCCTAGGGAGTGTTGCTGAACAAAGAGACCTTGGAGTGCAGGTTCATAGCTCCTTGAAAGTGGAGTCGCAAATAGATAGGATAGTGAAGAAGGCGTTTGACATGCTTTCCTTTATTGGTCAGAGTATTGAGTGCAGGAGTTGGGAGGTCATGTTGCGGCTGTACAGGACATTGGTTTGGCCACTGTTGGAATATTGCGTGCAATTCTGGTCTCCTTCCTATCGGAAAGGTGTTGTGAAACTTGAAAGGGTTCAGAAAAGATTTACAAGGATGTTGCCAGGGCTGGAGGATTTGAGCTATAGGGAGAGGCTGAACAGGCTGGGGCTGTTTTCCCTGGAGATTTGAAGGCTGAGGGGTGACCTTGTAGAGGTTTACAAAATGATGAGGGGCATGGATAGGGTAAATAGGCAAAGTCTTTTCCCTGGGGTCGGGGAGTCCAGAACTAGAGGCACAGGTTTAGGGTGAGAGGGGAAAGATATAAAAGAGACCCAAGGGGTAACTTTTACTCAGAAGGTGGTAGATGTATGGAATGAGCTGGCAAAGGAAGTGGTGGAGGATAGTGCAATTGCAACATTTAAAAGGCATCTGGATGGGTATATGAATAGGAAGGGTTTGGAGGGATATGGGCCGGATGTTGGCAGGTGGGACTAGATTGGGTTGGGATATCTGGTCGGCATGGACGGGTTGGACCGAAGGGTCTGTTTCCATGCTCTATGACTCAATGCTGATGCCAGATCTTTCAACATTGGCATACATACACATGTACTGCAAGCAAGCAGTATCGTAGAGAGTGATTTTTTTTCTTGAATTTAACAAAATGTGGTGATTGTCTTGAGTATAATTTCCAATCGCCAGATACCTGGCTCTGTCATGTAGACTGAAAATATGCATGTGTAATGAGAAAATCCAGACATAGCTGACTGAAGACATTGCATGGAGAAATTTAATTTTCTGATGGGCAATTCTCCTGCATCTAAAAACCTCTGAAAAAGCCCCTTTATGGTGGAGAATTTTGAGGGTTCCAATCCACTTTAGTTTGTTAGTTACCAGGGAAAGGTTGGAGGTTAAAACCTCCTGTGCCTCCTCAGTAGCTGTTAAACTGAGCCCCTGATTCACCAAAGAGACCCTCAACTACACTCCCCACCAGAAACACTGGCTATCCCTGATCAGACTCCCACCCCTGAGCAGACACCCCTCCCCCAATCCAGTCTGACATTGCTGGACCTATTACCAGTCCCTCTCAAGACAACACTACACCCCTAGCCCAACTGTGTCAGACCAGATACTGTTCTCAACTGACCCCAGAATGAGCAACTTCCCACTTCCTGGCACAACCCTGTCAGACACAACACTACTCCCCAGATCCAACACTTTCCTCCTGACCTAACCACACCATTCTAAAAATGATACTCTATGTGACAGACATGCCAACTCCCTGCCCACCAACTGTCCATGTTCCAAATCTTGACAGACTAGTGTCCTAACCCCTCACCCATTTGGTAACTAGCCCTCAACCTGCCTGGCATTCTAAATCCTAAGCCTCCTGGTACCCTATGCAGCTCATGTTCCTGGTACACTAACCTCTCTACCACCTACTACCCTAACCTCCTCACCCACCTGATACCCCATGAACCTACCTGGCACCTTACCAACCAATTCACCTGGGACCCTAATCTCACCCACCTGCCACCCTAAGCTCCTCACCCATCTGGCATTCAACACTATGAATGTACCTGGCACACTAGCAGCCAAACCACCTGTGACCCTAATCTTACTCACCTGCTATCCTAACTCCTCACCCAGCCACCATCCCACTACCCTAACTCAGCTGACACCCATGCCCATCTCGTACTCTCAAACATCTACCAAAAACCTCCCCAGCTCAGAGTCAAAAAGTGTGTTGCTCGAAAAGCACAGCCAATTAGGCAGCACTCGAGGAGCAGGAGAGTCAACATTTCGAGCATTAGCTCTTCATCAGGACTGGGGGTTGGGAAGGTGGTGGCCCAAGGGGGCTGAAAGATAAATGGGGGGGGGGGGGGTAAGGTAACTAGGAATGTGATATGGAGATGAAGGTGGCAGGTACCATGCACCTCCCCAGCTCACTTTATACACTACCGCTCACCCAACTGGCACACAGCCTCCTACCCAACTCATCCCCTATCCATCCTACCGATTTGTTACAACATCCCCTCAGTTGCTTTGAACACTTACCTCATTAGCTGTCAAAGTGGCTCAGGGAACTTCAAACAATTCAACTCGTGAAATATAACAGCAAGGCCTTCAGAAAAGGTCAGGTCTTACCCAACAGCTCTGCTTCTGTACTGAGTGGATTTCTCTCCAGTTCCCTCCGATGGAATCATGTGGGAAAGACTATATTCAGAAATCTGGTTGAAAAAAATGCAGTGACAGATAAGTGGGTACTGTTCAAGAGGATTACCATCAGTTGAATTTGTTCTGATAGTAATTGGAAAATCTGGCCAAGTCATTAAACCGTGTGCAGAATTGTTCATTGCTAAAAATGCATTCAGTACAAAGAAATGAATACTTATAATAAGTTCGCTTCCTTCACCACTTGCCAGTGACCCAAATTTAAATAACTGAAAAATTGTATGCAGGCACACTTATTAGTTTGGGGAGAAAGTAAGGACTGCAGATGCTGGAGATCAGAGCTGAAAATGTGTTGCTGGAAAAGCACAGCAGGTCAGGCAGCATCCAAGGAGCAGGAGAATCGACGTTTCGGGCATGAGCCCTTCTTCAGGAATGAGGATAGTGTGTCCAGCAGGCTAAGATAATCCTGATTCCTGAAGAAGGGCTCATGCCCGAAATGTCGATGCTCCTGCTCCTTGGATGCTGCCTGACCTGCTGTGCTTTTCCAGCAACACACTTATTAGTTTCACTAGAATACAGTCAGTTTCCTGAGTAAATTAAATATTTTATATTATTGAAAAACTTCTGGAAAAATATGCCTTTCTCTGTCCTTGCACCTCATAAAATGGGCTTAATTTTAAGCGCCTCCTCAAGAGCTGTAAATGGGAGCAATTAGCAGGGACTCGTCATGGTGATTAATTCAATTGAGGGTGTGACGAGTTTTGTGAATGAAGGCAATGCTTTTTAACCAGCACAATAGATTGCTGCTTGTAAAGTATTCTTCTTTTGATTCAAGGCAGGGACAGGATCGTGCTGTGTATCATGTGATGTTTATAGAACCACCAATACTACAGAGAAGCCTAAGACAATTGTTCATTTCTTAAGGAGGTTCTGCTACTTCGATAGCCATGGGAATAATTGAAGTATGTACCATTTTATGAGAACTAGTTTTGTGCTTTATAGCTTAGCTATTCACAAGGCTTTATGATAACCTGTAAGCTGCTTCATTTTGGATCATTTTAGTGAGCTGGTGGCTTGTGGGAAAAAACTGATTCCTATAATCACAAAAGAATTACATGCATATCCTCAATTACCATGCTAGAATTAATTCAGTGATCGATTGTTGTGGAGAAAGTGAGGTCTGCAGATCGATTGTTGTGCCATTCTTGTACACTCTAATCTAGAATCTGGTTTCCAGCATCTGCAGTCCTTGTTTTTACCCAGTTATCTCTATGTCTACTTCCACTGGCTTATCATTTCCTGGTACTGTATTGCATACTCGTCAGTGCAAGGAATACATTAATTGAATTGTGAAAATAGACTGCAGAATTCACAAAGAATGGTCACTTGATCAATAAATGAATAAATTTTATACAGGATATTAAACAATGAGCACAAGATTAATCTCTAACCCTGATTTTCCTAAGTCCTTGTCAAAGAACTGTCTGGAAATTGACAGGAATTTGGGATTTACTCAATTTGTAAACTTAGATTGCTTGATCACTTTTACAATAACATGTACCAAATTATTTTTACACTTAGGCTACCAGGTTCTTAATAAACAAACCTGGCCGGAGTTAATCTCTGCATCACAAATAGAAGTCAGACTATAATCTAGCCACCATTTCTTTGTTGTCACATGTATGGTGATATAATTTAATATTAATCATATTAGTTAGTCTCTATTTATTACAAGCTGATATTATGTTTAATGATCAAGTTTGAAAAACATCAGCAATCGTAGCTTCCGTAACTTCTCTGCTCGCCAGTTCCTTTTTCCTTTTTACTTTCCCTGCTGCAGTTTTCCTTTCTCCCACACCCACCTCAACCCCTTCCCCCACACTCTTAACTTGTTAAACTACCCTACCTGGTGTGAATGGAGAACAGAGTCTGAGGCGGAAAGAGAAAATGCTGGAAAATCTCAGCAGGTCTGGCAGCACCAGTAAGGAGAGAAAAGAGCTGATGTTTCGAGTCTAACTGACCCTTTGTCAAAGCTTACGGAGCAGAATGAAAACAGAGGGGTCGAGATGGGATACTCATCTGACGTTGTTGAATTCAATGTTGAGACTGGCAGGCTGTAACGTGCCTAGTCGGAAGATGAGATGCTGTTCCTCCAGTTTGCGTTGAGCTTCACTGGAACGTTGCAGCAGGCCAAGGACAGACATGTGGGCATGGGATTGTGTGTTGAAGTGGCAAGACACGGGAAGGTCCGGGACCTGATTGCGTGCAGACCGAAGGTGCTCAGCAAAGCAATCACCCAGTCGGCGTTTTGTGTCTCTGATGTAGAGGAGACCACATTGGGAGCAATGAATGCAATAGACCAAATTGAAAGAGGTACAAGTGAAACGCTGCTTAATCTGAAATGAATGTCTGGGGCCTTGGATGGTGAGCATGGAAGAGGTAAAGGGGCAGGTGTAGCACCTTCTGCGATTGAATGGGAAGGTGCCGTGTGTAATGGGAGAGGTGTTAAGTGTGATGGGGGAGTGGGCTAGGTTGTCCTGGAGGGAACGATGTCTGCAGAATGCAGACCGGGGAGGGAAGGGAAGATGTGTTTAGTGGTGGCGTCATGTTGGAGTTGGCGAAAATGGCGGAGGATTATTCTTTGCATGTGAAGGCTGGTGGGGTGAAAGGTGAAAACAAGAGGGACCATATCCTTGTTCTGGGAGGGGAGCGAGGGGGTTAGGGTCGTGACGCAGGAGATGGACCACACGCTGTCGAGAGCCCTGTCAACAACTGTAGGTGGGAAGCCACGGTTGGAGAAGGAGTACATATTAAGAGCACCACTTTGGAAAGTGGCCTCATTGGAACAAATGCGGCGGAGGCGAAGGAGCTGAGAGAAAGGGATAGAGTCCTTACAGGACGTAGGGTGAGAAGACTTTGACAAAGGGTCAGTTAGACTCAAAACGTCAGCTCTTTTCTCTCCTTACTGATGCTGCCAGACCTGCTGAGATTTTCCAGCATTTTCTCTTTTGGTTTCAGATTCCAGCATCCACAGTAATTTGTTTTTATCCAGAGTCTGAGATGGGTCAGAGTCCACGCCAGTGCAGGAAGTGAGTCACAGCTGGAGCTCAGAGTGGGAGCAGCCCAAACCCAGGCTGAGCTGGGAGGCAAGTCCCAGACTGGAACCCAGACTGTAACAGAGTAAGCACAGGCCGGGCCAGGAGCCAAGTCACAAGCGAGTTGCGGCCAGAGCCCAGAATGGAACAGAGTGAGCACGGGCTTAATTGAGAACTGAGTCATGGGCTGCAGACCTCAGCAGAGCAGACTGAGCCCAGGCCAGCCAGGGGGAAGAGTCGTGGAGGTAAGTCCAGGACAAAAGGCAAGTGGAGGCAGCAGTGCCTTGTCTTCTGAAGCCCTCAGAAGACTCAGTGAAAAAAGACTATAACTTGTGTAGTTTAAAGATACGTTAATTGTCATTCTGGACTTCTTGAACTCTGCATTCCCATACTAGTCTCTTTTTTTAATATTTCAATTCTATAATAAAACTTAAAGTATCTGTACTTAGGTACATTGTAGCTAAGATGACACTGAGAGGCCACATTATATAGTTTTCACTGCACTCAGTCGAGCACACATGATAGTAAAGGCTCTTCTGTTATAATTTGACTCTGTGGAGAAATGCAAATCACACCTGAAAAGCATATGGCCAGTAGTTAAAACTGGATTGTGGGAAGATATCCCCAAGTTCCAATTGAAGCAATAGTCATGCTGGCTGCAACATTGGCAAGCTGCCTGCCTTAAATATGCGAATCAAGGTATTATGCCAATTGTAGGACCCGAATTCAGACCTCAAGTGTAAATTGGCAAAGTGTGCATCATGCGTGGTCTAATTAGTTCTTTCAGGTGTTGAACAGCTTAACCTATGAACCTTGAGGCCCAAAGGTATCATTGGAGTCTGTTCAAGAAGCTGTCTTTAATATTTTGATGTTTTATTTTTGTGGGAGCAGCCTGCTGGTCAGTACCATATAAGAACATGCTGTATTCCTGCTCTCCCAGAGGTGGTGAACTGAAGACATTCAGTCAATTTGGCTGCTACAATTTGATATGCTTCATGCCAGCATGAATGGGCAGTGGAGCAACCATTCCACCAGCTTTGACCTACTTAAAGTAGAAAGTGAATGTCTTGCCAGGGAAAGTAAATTCTGTTTAGATCAGAATGCTAAAGCTTATAGCTTTAGTAAAGACAATAGAAAATAGACAATAGGTGCAGGAGTAGGCCATTCTGCCCTTCGAGCCTGCACCACCATTCAATATGATCATGGCTGATCATCCTTAATCAGCATCCTGTTCCTGCCTTATCTCCATAACCCTTGATTCCACTATCCTTGAGAGCTCTATCCAACTCTTTCTGAAATGAATCCAGAGACTGGGCCTCCACTGCCCTCTGGGGCAGAGCATTCCACACAGCCACCACTCTCTGGGTGAAGAAGTTTCTCCTCATCTCTGTCCTAAATGGTCTACCCCGTATTTTTAAGCTGTGTCCTCTGGTTCGGCACTCACCCATCAGCGGAAACATGTTTCCTGCCTCCAGAGTGTCCAATCCTTTAATGTCTCAATCAGATCCCCCCTCAGTCTTCTAAACTCAAGGGTATACAAGCCCAGTCGCTCCAGTCTTTCAGCGTAAGGTAATCCCGCCATTCCAGGAATTGACCTCGTGAACCTACGCTGCACTCCCTCAATAGCCAGAATGTCTTTCCTCAAATTTGGAGACCAGAACAGCACACAATACTCTAGGTGTGGTCTCACCAGGGACCTGTACAGCTGCAGAAGAACCTCTTTGCTTCTATACTCAATCCCTCTTGTTATGAAGGCCAGCATGCTATTAGTCTTCTTCACTAACTGTTGTACCTGAATGCTTACCTTCATTGACTGGTGTACAAGAACACCCTGATCTCTTTGAACTGCCCCTTTACCTAAATTAATTCCATTTAGGTAGTAATCTGCCTTCCTGTTCTTGCCACCAAAGTGGATAACCATACATTTATCCACATTAAACTGCATCTGCCATGCATCTGTCCACTCACCTAACCTGTCCAGGTCACCCCATAATCTCCTAACTTTATCCACATTAACATGCATCTGACCACTCACCTAACCTGTCCAGGTCACCCTGTAATCTCCTAACATCCTCCTCACATTTCACCCTGCCACCCAGCTTAGTATCATCAGCAAATTTGCTAATGTTATTACTAATACCATCTTCTATATCATTAACATATATTGTAAAAAGCTGCGGTCGAACTACTGATTATTCTTCAAAGCTGGTTAGATTCTGGAAAGGATCCTGCAGACTGGAAAGCAGCTATTGTAAACGTAAATATTTACAACAGAACGGAGAGGGAAAACAGAAAACTAAATAGCTCGGTATCAGCTGTGAGAAAAA
>NC_057727.1:34878864-34886025 GCF_004010195.1 Chiloscyllium plagiosum | reverse complement strand
ACTGAATATCATCTCTTACCAACATGGCCACCCCACCCCCTCTGCCCGTCAGTCTGTCCTTACGATAGCACGTGTAGCCTTGAATATTCATTTCCCAGGCCCCGTCCACTTGAAGCCACGTCTGTTATCCCCACAATATCGTATCTGCCAATTTCCAAAAGAGCCTCAAGCTCATCCATCTTATTTCTAATGCTTCGTGCATTCATATATAGTATTTTTAATTTGTTACTGCCCTCACCCTTCCCATCAACTCCTATTTCACTCAACCTTACAGCATGGTCCCTTTTTCAGTTTTCTGCTTCATTGATACAGTTGTCTTTCTTGACTTCCCTTGTTCTAACATTCCCTTCAATTTCCTTCTTAAACATTCAGTTTGTCCCCTCCCTCCCGCTACTTAGCTTAAACGTAGCTGTGTTGCAGTAGCAAACCTGCCTGCCAGAATGCTGGTCCCCAACCTATTAAGGTGCAAACCGTCTCTCTTATATAATTTACGCTTACCACAAAACATACCCTAGTGATCCAAGAATTTAAATCCTTGCTTCCTGCACCAGTTCCACAGCCACACGTTCAAGTCCATTATCTCCCTGTTTCTTGCCTCACCAGCCCGAGGAACTGGAAGCAAACCGGAGATAACCACCCTGGACGTCCTGCTTTTCAGCCGCCTTCATAGTTCTCCGAAGTCCCGCTGTAGTATGTTCCTCCTCTTCTTCCCGACATCATTTGTGCCGACATGTACCACCACCTCTGGCTCTTCACCTTCATCCTTGAGGATTTCCTGCACTCTGTCTGAGATGTCTTTTACCCTGGCACCAGGAAGGCAACACACCATCCTCAAGTCCCACCTGCTGCCACAAAAATCCCGGTCAATTCCTCTCATTATGGAGTCCCCTATTACCACGGCTCTGTGCGATGTCCGACTCTTCCGCTCTGCCTCCACGCCAACTTTTGATTGACAGACCTGGCCGCCTAAAGGTTCTAGACCAAAGGCATGAGAACCTGAAGTATCTCAGTTTGAAAGTTCAGCTTTCCTTTAGTGCCTGTAACAATGCTGACTATGTTCTATTCTCAGGAAATGTAGATATCACATATAACTTAAATGTGATACTAATTTCCTGTTTCTGCCTGGCTAACCTTTGAATTTCTCTGCATTTTTTCTCTCCTGTTGTGCTTTCCTTTATTGAGTACAGGATTTGAAGGTTATGTTGCAGCTGGTCGGGACATTGGTTAGGACACTTTTGGAATATTATGTGCAATTATGGTCTCCTTCCTATTGGAAGGATGTTGTGAAACTTGAAAGGGTTCAGAAAAGATTTACAAGGATTTTGCCAGGGTTGGAGGATTTAAGCTATAAGGGGAGACTGGGGCCATTTTCCCTGGAGCATCGGAGGCTGAGGGGTGACCTTATGGAGGTTTATAAAATCATGAAGGACGTGGATAGAGTAAATAGGCAAGGTCTCTTCCCTGGGGTGGGGGAGTCTAGAACAAGAGGGCATAAGTTTAGGGTGAGAGGGAAAAGATATAAAAGGGACCTAAGGGGCAACTTTTCCACGCAGAGACTGGCGAGTGTATAGAATGAGCTGCCAGAGGAAGTGGTTGAGGCTGGTAATACTACAGCTTTTAAAAGACATCTGGATGGGTATATGACTAGGAAGGATTTAGAGAGATATGGGCCAAGTGCTGGCAAATAAGATTAGCTGAGTTTAGGTTATCTGGTTGTATGGATGATATGGACCAAAGGGTCTGTCTCTGTGCTGTACATCTCTCTTTAAAAGTCTTTTATCAATAATCTTTTACTATTGTCTCTCTACTTTTTGTCAAAAGCAATATCGTTTATACTTTTGATTTTCATCTGATCCGTAATTTAACCAAAATATTAAAGTTATACACATTCCAGGAAAGGCTACCTTCTTTCATGATAACATATTTAGATGAACACATCAAGCATTTTATTTTTGTAATTCATCAAAATTGCAATTCATTGCCAAGGCCAGCATTTGTTGCCCATTATTAATGCTATTAAGCAGGTGGTAGTGATGACCTGCTTTGAACTGCAGACCATCTAGTGAAGATACACCCTGACTGCCTTGTGGAACATTGACACAGCAATAGCGAAGGAACCGTGATACTATTCCATATCAGAATGGTTTGTGGCTTTCTCGATGATGGAGGTCACAAGTTGGCAGATGCTGTTAAAGGACACTCTGTGAACCAGTGCAATACGTTTTAGTAAATGGATCATGCTGCTACACAAATGTTCCAGTGGTGGACAGAAATATTTAAGATGGTGATAAGAGTTGATGCTTAGGGTGATGGATATAGTTTTAATCATGTGGGCAGTTTCTACCTGGATGGTAGTGAACATCACTCAGCAAGGGGGCAAGTGCAGAGTATTCCCTTACGCTGCTGAATTGTGTATTCTAGATGGTAGACAGACATTGTCAAAACAGGAGGTAAGTTACTCACACAAGTCCCAGCCTCTACGTTGCTCTTGCAACCATAGTATCTATGTGGTCGGTTCAGATAAGTTTCTGATCAATGGTAATCCTCATGATGTTGAGTGTAGAATTCAGCTTCCACTGACTCAGGGACAATCCCCAAGAATAACATTTCTTGCTCCACAAAAAAAATGTGTTGTAGGGCAGGCGAGGAGCCACTCAATTCTTACTGTAGGGCACGAGGAGGTCACCATTTCTTGCCCAGGCTATCTGTGGAGGTGAGATTGTATTATTCTGTATAATAAATAATATTACATCCTCAGGATGTCTATTTAATTTACCTCGTGTTATTTTATCAAAAGTGATGGAAGTTGGTCTTTACATGGAATTATATAAAGTTCAGAGCACTGAGTTGACCCAAACAGTTCCTGGTGACTCTCCTACTTTTCTTCCAATTCTATCACAAGTCTCTAGTCCCTCCTCTCACAAATGTTTATCTAACTTATGCTTATTCCCCCATCTTGTTCATGAAATGTATTAGAAAGCTTTGTCAAAAAAATTCAATTCTGCAAACATGTTAGGTAAATGCGTAAGAGTAATTTTCACAGAAAATTCCATTTATTTAAAATGTTCAAAATGCCTTTGAACCATGTGTCTTTCAAAAAATGCTGCTCCATTCCTGAAACCCCCTTGTGCACTGCTGCACAATTAAGTTTGTAAGCAACAATATATATGATTGCAGTTGGATTATTACAAAAAAAGAAATCCACAGATAGCCTGGTCAAGAAATGGTGACCTCCTCATGCCCTACAGTAAGAATTGAGTGACTCCTTGCCTGCCCTACAACACTTTTATTTTGTGGAACAAGAAATGTTATTCTTGGGGATTGTCCCTGAGTCCTTTTCTCCTGTTGGTATTTTTATCTTGGACCAAGTTAGAGTAAATGATCATAGTTGAGGAAGTTATTTGAGAGAACTAAAGTAACTGTTGCAGTGATATTGCCCTGTTGAAGTAGGGGAAGGGGTTTTACAATTCTGTTTCCAAATAGTTATTTCTAGGGGAATAAAGCACCGAGAATATACCTTCAGAGGGTGAAAAGTATTTTAGTGCCAGGGTTCCCAGAAAGAAAAGGGTGGCTTTGTTTCTGAGGCAAAAACAGTTTGATAACACTGACACTCGGTGATCTTGGATCCTGCTGTTACCTCATCATGCCAATGTATTATAGGCACAAATGCAAGAAATGTCATAATTGTATTTTTGTATTAGGTTGGGGACTTGTGAACAAGAAGCTGAATGTATTTGAAGAGGTACAAATGATCAAAGAATTAACCATCTTTAAGCATACAGCCAGCGTAAATGAGTTGTCAGGTGTAGGACCAGCAGATGTAAGCAGAAAATGAGATAGGACACCAGAGATGATGGTTGCCAGCATGAAGATGGTGCCTGGATTGAGATTTCCTGGATGTGTTGACATTCAGAAGAAGAATGAAGTCAAGGTTAAGGAATCACAAAATCTCAATGCACAGTAATGCCCAAAGGAAAATTTCAGCTGCTTTGGTTCCCAAAAAATCCTTAGAGAAGATAAATTAAGCATTTAACTTTACCTCTTATACAATTGCTTGTCTCTCACTGATGGTTAAATGTGCACTGTGGCAACAATGATATGATGGGATTGTTATGATATCTGACTAAATTGCAGCTCCTCTTGACTTCTGGGATGTTGGATCTTGCCAGTTTTGAAGTTATTTATGATGACTGTTGTTCAGGAGAGTTTAGGCTTACAGTGATGTGATGTAAGCTCTCCCCTGAATGTCTTCACTTGCTGCCGACACCATTGCTGCTAAGTGTCTGAAAATCAATTCCATAATTGCAGTACTGTATTTTAAAATTTGGACAGCAAATAAATGGCTACATCAAGGGCTGTGATAGTTTGCACAACGGCTTGTTCAGTACATTCCCTTAGTATCTAATGCCGACATTTATCTCAAACTCTTTCAATTTACTTCTTTTCTTTCTTTTAATTATGACTCCATCTGAAAGCACATTTGACATGAGAAACTAAGTTGAATTGTTGTATTGCTTACTTTAGTGTTTTTTAAGCTTTGGTTTGCAGTTGGAAAAGTCACCCTCCAGCTTAATAGAACGTGATTACTCCAAAATTGTAGGTAATGCCTGAAAAATTGGATCTCTGTATGAAAGGTATTAGAATTTGTATTTATGTCGTTTAACACATTGTATTTTGTACCATGAAACATTGTAGGAAGCATTGAGCTGTAAAGAAAATCACTTGAAATCTGTAACTTTTGGGTTTCTGAGAACCCCCTTCCTGAAGTCTGTTTTCTAAGTATAATGGAGCTGATTTAATTAAGTCACTTTGGCTGTGAGTAAAACATGTTTTTAACTGCACTCAACTGATTTCCATGCGAATTAGAGAGAGACTGCAGTGGAAGAAAAAATATTAAATGCTCAAAAAAACAATGCAAATTCCCATTAGAAGCAAAAAGATTAATTTGTGGAAAGTCAATACATAAGACTTCCTAAGACATTTATTCAGTGTGTGACTTTGATCATCTAGATCAACTGCTGATTGCCAAGCGGAGAGTTCATTTAGAAGTGGAAATAGCACTTACAATTATCAGGTATAATTAGTGTTCATTTAAATTTCAGTCTGCACTTTGAATGCAAATGTATTAGGAGGAGTGGCATTTAGAATCCAGATTGTAACAATCTGTGTGCACCAGGTGGGACTGGTAGTTTAGAACTAAATCAACATAGTGTGATGGCAGGGGACGCAATTGTCAGTAAGTTTAGCCAATTCTAAAAATGGAGAAGCAAAACTGGTCATTTCACTACCTCTGGACCAGGAGACCCGGGTTCAAGTCCCACCTCACCCTAAGGTGTGTAATAACATCACTGAACAAGTGGATTTTAAAAAAACACAGAGCTACTGCACTGGCACAGAGCTGCTGCCTCTGCCTGGGGCCTTTGCCATTTTCTAGCAGCTACTTTATGCCAATGTAGACGGCGGGGGGGGAAGAAATGTCACAAAAGAGAGAAAACAGAAACCGCCGAATAGACTAATATCACTGAAATATAACCATAGGCTGTAAAATATAGGGGAGCAGAGATATCAATGTCACCCCCCCCCCCACCACCCCCCTACCCACCCACCTCTCTGGGAGAAACATGACTTCAAGAAAAGTGATGAAGGTGGGTACCAGTGAAATGGATGATGAGGAAATTAATAGTGGAAGGGAGAGTGAACAGATTGGACTTGGGTAAGACTCAGGTGTAACAATGGCATGGTTATAGTCTGAGTGAGAGCCAGCAGCAGCGTAAATGAACAGAGGGGGTGGAAGGGGGTATTAATGTCATGGAATGGCAATGTGCATTTAAGAAGAAGGGAGATCTAGAGACAGGATGGATAAAGAAATAGAAAATCCCTTGGGGGGAGGGGGCTGACTGGAACAGGAAAGAGTCCTTTCATTGGTTGAGATCTTGACCTATCTACTTGCATGTTCTATTGTTTCGTGATCAACTTATACTCAAGGCCAACAAAACAAAATGTCTCTAATTAATTAGACTGGAATCTACTGTGCTGTTGTGCAATGAACTGGTTCCTCTCCTCAGTAATTAGGTTTTGATTTTTTTTTTACTTAGCTCCTTTGCCTTAGACTGTCTCTACCTTACCACTTCTTTTCAAAACCGTAAAAAACTCAAATCAGCTTTAACCTTTTATTCCAGAAACCGCTAATCAGTCTTATGATCTGAAACATGCTGCTAAATCTGCATTCCTTCCAAGGCTGAGTAAAATGGAATGCCCAGAACAACACACCACTTTGGTTGATTTTTTTAAACACTTATTCATGTTATCTGGGGTCACCACAGCAGTGGTTAATCACCTTTGTATAAAACCCTAGATTTAATGGCCACCTTTTTATTGCCAGATGTCCTTATTGCAACTAATCCTTTCCATTTAGGGTAGCCGGGGATGAGCATGATTTCACACTAACTGTTCTACACCAGTATTCCTTCATATATAACTCTTGAACCTGGGCTTTCTGGTTCAGATACTGGGGAGCTAATCATTCCCATCCCCTTCAATGACTCCAGATAAGCTTAAATACCAAGTCTACTATTCCATTTGGCTCCTTGATTATTTTTCATAACTCATCTGGAATTTTAGTGGTTTATACACATGAAACCCTTGATCTTTGGATATATGCCATATTGTGTTGTCAAGTTATTAATAAATTTAGTCAATAGTTGAGGTTCTAGCACCAATCTTTGTAGAACAACACAAGTCAGTTCCTTCCAATTTCAATACTCAATGTCTGTTTTGTCTTCTGCCTTACAATCTTCTCTCAATCCCATTCCATCCCATTCTCCCAATTCCTTCGACTCCGCCGCAAAACGCCATCCCATTCTCCCAATTCCTTCGACTCCGGCGCAAAACGCGATCCCATTCTCCCAATTCCTTCGACTCCGCCTCATATTTCTAGCTCAGGCGACCGAATCAACACGGACATCTACTACAAACCGACCGACTCCCACAGCTACCTGGACTACACCTCCTCCCATCCTGCCCCCTGTAAAAACGCCATCCCATTCTCCCAATTCCTTCAACTCCGCCGCACCTCCAACCGCCACCACCAGTTCCAAAAAATCACATCCCAGATGGCCTCCTTCTTCAAGGACCGCAACTTCCCCCCCGACGTGGTCGACG
>NC_057727.1:34873278-34878616 GCF_004010195.1 Chiloscyllium plagiosum | reverse complement strand
ATCCCTTGGGGTTGGAGGGTTCCTGGGCGGAAGATGCCTCAGTCAAACCCATCGAGTCCAGCATCGCCTTCCTAACCTGCAATCTTCTTCCCGACCTCTCCGCCCCCACCCCAGTCTGACCTATCACCCTCACCTTGACCTCTTTCCACCTATCACATTTCCGACGCCCCTCCCCCAAGTCCCTCCTCCCTACCTTTTATCTTAGCCTGCTGGACAAACTTTCCTCATTCCTGAAGAAGGGCTTATGCCCGAAACGTCGATTCTCCTGTTCCCTGGATGCTGCCTGACCTGCTGCGCTTTTCCAGCAACACATTTCCAGCTCTGATCTCCAGCATCTGCAGACCTCACTTTCTCCTCAATCTTCTCTCCAGGTCACTAACTTCGGTTTGTGAAGTGAGATGACAGATAGGGTAGGCAAATTGAATTGGGAGATGGATAGGAAACTGGATAGGATGTAGAAAAGAGGAAAAGGGCAACAAGAAGCTGATTTTTCTTTTGATAAAATGAACCTGGAGTACAACAATTGGAGAATTAGTTTATAGAGGGCATTCAAGACAGTATCTGAGAACGATATGTTCTGGAACTGAACAGGAGACAAGCTGTTCTAAACCTGGTAATATGTAACAACACAGGATTAAATAATGACCTCGCAATAAAGGAACCTTTTAGGTAAAAGTGATCATATCATAAAGATTTCACATTTAGTTTAAGGGTAAGAAATTTAGGCTGAAGCTACCATCCTAATAAAAGCAATGACACACTTGCCTTCATTGGTTGTAGCTTTGAATATAGGAGTTGGGATGTCATGTTGTGGCTGTACAGGACATTGGTGAGGCCACTTACAGTCAGAGTTATATAGCAAGGAAACAGACCATTCAGACCAGATATACTAAACTGATTTGGTTCCATTTGCCAGCATTTGGCCCATATCCCTCTAAGCTCTTTTTTTGTTCATGTACATTTCCAGATGCCTCTTAAATATTGTAATTGTATCCACATCCACCACTTCCTCTGCCAGCTTGTACCATACATGCACACCCTCTGAATGAAAAAGTTGCCCCTCAGGTCCCTTTTTAACTCTTTCCCCTCTCACCTTAAACCTATTCCCTCTCATTTTGGACTCCCCTACCTTGGGAAAAAGATCTTGGCTATTCATCCAATCCTTCCTCTCATGATATTAAACCTCTGTAAGGTCTCCCTTCAGCCTCAGACGCTCTGGGGAAAAAAATGCACAACTATTCACTCTCTCCCTATAACTCAAATCCTCTGATTCAACATCCTTGTAAATCTTTTCTGAGCCCTTAAATCTTATGAGTAATTACAGTGCTGAGAATCTATGCATACTGGTAGTCCGGCCATTGGTATCTACCAGGTAGAAGATTTCGGGAATATTAGATGAACATGCCAACTGGCACTGCAGTGTGATTGTCATTGCTCAGAATTGATCATCCATTTTATTCTGTGAGACAGTCTTTTGTAGGTTATACCAGAGAGTGCTAATTGTTGGTGTACATGTTCTCTGAGAATGTGTAATATATTGACACAAGCTTTTGTATCAATTTTGGCTTTCAGAGTGTATTGACCTGCCTTTTGGAGGCATATATATGATGTTGATAGTTGTAAAAACTTCTGCTTAACTTACACTATCAGTTTGGTGTGAAAGGTTGAAAAAAATTAAAGGCTTGGTCTTCTTACAAAGATTGTGTGTTTCTAAGTTTGTTAACTGATCACATCTTTGATATGTTTGTGTACACTTGGACGACTCTCTGTGCTGCTGGCATTGTAGTATTGCACTACTTTGTTGGTCACCTGTTTCTTGTTCCAAGGTCTGCTTTAGAGTTTTGAAACCAGATTTTCTGCACCAGCATGTCTGATGTCCTTTGGTGCCCCGTATTTTGCAGATGTGGGCAGCCACTGTTCTGTCATTTTTGTGTCCATCCTCCAACAAGGTGTCAATGATATTGCCCTATTTCTTGCCCTTCTTTCTTGAAGGCTTTGATTGGAGTGCAGGCAATTACTGATTTGATGAGCCTTTCATCCTAATCTTCAGAGAAATCATGCCTTTGTAGCATCTGGTGACTAAGTCTTTGATAGACTCTTGGGTTTCAGTCTATAAGACACAATTTGGAATTTGATAATTTAAAAGTACTTCAATTAAATTAAAATACTCTCAGATATTCTCTGATTTTTTTTATCATCCACAAAGTCTGAATGCATTTATTCTATGAAACCCTTCGCAGCCGACAGCCAGGAAGATTTTCAGAACTGTCCTCTCAGGATCATTTATGGATTGATCTGCAAAGTAAATCTGCATATGTTGCTTGATAGCTGTAGTTTGCTGAATATGATATTCACTTCCCAAACCATAAGCAAATGCTGGCTTTACAATTGGTGTTAAAGGTCTGATGCTTTTCATTTTTGTTCAAGTTGGTTTGTTCTGTCCTTTTTTTTTGTTTTCCTTCTTTTGTTTCTGTTTTATTCTATTTTTAATTTCTTTTAAGATTTATTTACAATCACTTTAACAAGTTTGATAATCGGTCTCCACCTGACAGATATGTTCTAGCAAGTTTTAGTCATTGAGACATGAAGTAAGGAGTGTTGACATCACAGCAGCTTTTCAGGAAATAATGTCTGAACCAACCAACCAGTAGACTCAGGTAAGCTTCTCTTGTTTAGAAAATCATTTTTAGTGCTGAAAGTTTTATTTCAAATAAGTCAGATATAGAGTTAAACTGACAGGTACTTTTTGACTATTGTAGCAGCTATAAGCCATAGGAAAGCTTTAGATTAGATTACCTACAGTGTGGAAACAGGCCCTTCGGCCCAACAAGTCCACACCGACCCTCCGAAGAGTAACCCGCCCAGACCCATTTCCCTCTGACTAATGCACCTAACACTATGGACAATTTAACATGGCCAATTCACCTGACCTGCACATCTTTGGAGTGTGGAAGGAAACCGGAGCACCCAGAGGAAGCCCACGCAGACACAGGGAGAATGTGCAAATTCCACACAGACAGTCACCCGAGGCTGGAATTGAACCTGAGACCCTGGTGCTGTGAGGCAGCATTGCTATCCACTGAGCCACCATGCCGCCCGTTCTTATAAATATAAGAACATAGGTCAGGTAGGACTGAAGAATTCAAAATTTTATTATAGCTCCTGATGTTTATGTATGTATACTATGATCACAGGCATTTGTAGTCTGTCCTCAAGCTATGCAACTTGAATGTAGTGTGGTGTGCTTCCCTCAGCAAGTCAGAGGACAGCTCAGTAAGCTGGAGACCAAGAACTTTCATATCATATGTCATGATAGGGTGATGGCCTCAAGAGCATGTCCTTAAAGATATATTGCATATCTTTTGCAACACACAGCACAATATCTGGTGGAAACAACACCAGTGTATCCAACCCATCCTTCTAAGACAGTGCACTCATTCCAGGTATCAGCCACTCCTCTGAACCATCTCAAATGCATTTACATCCTTCCTTAAATAAGGCGATCAAAACTGCACACATATAAACATAAGAACAAGGAGCTACAGTAGGCCACTCAGCCCTCCGAGCCTGCATTGCCAATCAATAGAATCATGTCTGATCTGATTTTAACATTAACTCTACATTCCTATATACCCATGCGACATGCTTCACATTCAACAACCAAATATATGAACAGATCAATGGGACACCTATGGGCTCACTTATATCTGGGCTCATCACAGAAGCAGGGATGCAAAGATTGGAACAAGCAGCCCTCCCACAAATCCGACCCAAACTCTGGATCAGCTACGTTGTTGACACTTCTGTAATGATTAAGAGAACAGAGATGGAGAACACACATCGGAATATCAACACCATATTCATAGGGATCAAATTTATGAGAGAGGAGGAAGCCAACAACCAATTCCAAATCCTGAATGTGATGGTAGAAAAAACACAGAATAGTGAATGCACTACAAGAATGTACAGATGAGCCTCACACTTGGACCAGATCCTGATTTACAGCAGCAACCAGCCGAACACACAAGAAAAGCTGCATTAGGACCATGTTCAAAAGGGCTGGAACACATTGCTGCTGTGGAGAGAGAAAGAAGAACAGCTCTACAGAGTCTTCACCAAGGACAGATGTCCCCACAACTTAATCTGCAGAAGCCTAGTAGACAAATTACATGATGAGGACACGCCACGGCCTAACTCAGTGGCCACGCTACCTTTTATATTAAAAAAAAATCTCTGAACTGACAGCCAGACTTCTCCGAACACTGGGATTCATGACAGCCCATAAATTGACAGCCACGCTCAGACAACAACTGACCAGAACAAAAGACCTGATACACATCATGTGCAAGACTAACGTAATTTACAAGATTCCATGTGAAGACTGCACGAAACACAATGTAGGGCAAACAGGCAGACAATGAACAATCCACATCCACTAACGCCAACTAGCCACTATCTGCCTTGACCAGCTGTCCCTCTAAGCCATACACACAAGGACCACAAATTTGACTGGGACAACACAACAATCATAGGACAAGCTAACCAGAGGACAGCCAGAGAATTCCTAGAAGCATGGCACTCGCCCACAGACTCCATCAAGCATATTCACCTGGACCCAATATACCAGTCACGACAGGAGCCGGCAACCAGAAGCAGCAGGAACAGAACCGAATAAACTTCTGAAGGTACAGTACAGCAGCACTACACAGGAGGTTCCAAAGCACTCAAGATGTCGCCTAGACAGGGACGAAATGTTTGCAAATCAACTTCTGCCCCCAACCCCAACTCTGCCCCCACGCCAACCCCACCCCCACTCCCAGCTCCAGCCCCACACCAGGTCCCAGGTCCTAGCTCCCAGCCCTGCTGTATTTTCACCATCCCTCCAGACCTACCCCTCTCCTGAGGATGAAAGATCAGTCTTCAGCAGAGGCCTCGCCTTCATCCCCCTACGCTCCCAGATTAACGAGTTCAACACGCAGCGAGACATCGAACAATTCTTTCGCCGCCTTCGCCTCCGTGCCTACTTCTTCAACCAGGATTCTGGCCGACCCTCTGATGACCCCTTCTCCTACCTCCAACACACCCCATCCACCTGGACACCCCGTGCTGGCCTCTTACCTGCCCTCGATCTCTTCATAGCCAACTGCCGCCGCGACATTGACCGCCTCAACCTGTCCACTCCTCTCACCCTCGCAACATGCAGCTCTCCACTCCCTCCGCTCCAACCCCCACCTCACTATCAAACCAACAGACAAGGGAGGCGCGGTGGTAGTTTGGCGCACCGATCTTTACATTGCTGAGGCTAAACGCCAGCTCGCGGACACCTCCTCCTACTGCC
>NC_057727.1:34852859-34871623 GCF_004010195.1 Chiloscyllium plagiosum | reverse complement strand
ACCTTAACCTCCTTCCACCTATTGCATTCCCAACACCCCTCCCCCAAGTCCCTCCTCCCTACCTTTTATCTTAGCCTGCTTGGCACACCCGCCTCCTTCCTGAAGAAGGGCTTATGCCCGAAACATCAATTCTCCTGTTCCTTGGATGCTGCCTGACCTGCTGCGCTTTTCCAGCAACACATTTTTCAAATCAACTTCCTAGTTTGGCGAACATACCCACAACTACAGCGCCCGAGCTACAAGTCTTGAATCCAAATAATCTTTCTTCCCCTTTAGTAATCAAGAATCTTTCTACCTTTAGTTTACTTTAAAAGTATTTAAAGACTCTGCATTCACTAACTTTTGAGGAACAGAATTCCAATGACACTCAACCCCCGAAAGAATAAAAAGACTCCTCATCTCTATTTTAAATAAGCACCCCTTATTTTTAAACAATGACCCTTAGTTTCAGATTCTCCTTCAAAAGGAAATATCCTTTTCACATCTACTTGATCAAGACCCCTCAGGATCTTATGTTTCTGACTCTTTTAAACTCCAGCTGAACCAGTTGAGCCTTTTCTCTTAAGGCAATCCATTCATCTAGGTATTATTCGAGTTTACGTTTTTTGAACTGTTTCAAACATGTGAACATCTTTATGTGGGTATGTTCTCCACTACTGTACAAAATCATTCAGATGTGGTGTTGGTAATGTCTGTACAATCTACTCTTTTCATTCATATTCCCTTACAATTAACCACAGCATTCTATAAACTTTCCTGATTACTTGCTGTGCCTACATACTAATCATGGGTCAGTTGTTAGCACTACAGCCTTACAGCACCAAGGACCCAGGTTCAATCCCAACCTCGGGCAACTGCCTGTGTGGTGTTTGCACATTCTCCCTGTGTCTGCATTGGTTTCCTCTGGGTGCTCCGGTTTCCTCCCACAGTCTGAAGATGTGCAGGTCCAGTGGATTGGCCATGCTAAATTGCCCATAGTGTTAGGTAAATGGGTCTGGGTGAGTTATTCTTCAGAGGGTCAGTGTGGACTTGTTGGGCCGAAGGGTGTGTTTCCAAAAATAACTTTCTGTGATTTCATGTTTTAGAACACCCAGATCTCTCTCTGCATCTCAGAGCTCTGCAGCCTCTCAGTATTTAGATCTATTACATTCTTTCTTTCTACCAAAATGGACAATTTCTCACTTTCCCACATTATACTCCATTTGCCAGATATTTTCCCACTCACTTAACCTATCTATATCCCTCTGTAGGCACCTTATGCCTGCTTCACAACTCCCTTTCCTACACTATCTTTGTGCCATTAGCAAACTTAGCTACCATAGTTTTGATCCATTCATCCAAATCATTTCTGCAAACTGTAAAAAGTTGAGGTCCCAGCACCAATCCCTGTGGCACATCGCTCGTGATACCCTGTCAGCCTGAAAAAGACCCACTTATCCCTACTGCTTGCTTCCTGGTAGCCAGTTTCAATTTATGCCAGAATCTACCCTGAATACCGTGTGCTTTTGTTTCCCTTACTACCCTTTGTGGCTGCTTATCAAATCAACTCAGTGCTCAAGATTCCAAGGATTGGGATTCTGCAACAAGTAACTCACTTGCTGGTTTCCCAATACGTGTCCATTATCTATAAAGCATAGCACTAGGCTGTGACAGAATACTCACCGCTTGGTTGGCTGAGTGCAGCTTCAGTCATGCTCAAGAAGGTCAACAGCATTCAGGACATGGAAGGCCTCTTCATTACCACCACACCTATCATCTTAAACATTCAACCTGTCCATCACTGACGCACATTGACAGTAGCTTGCACCTTCATTTGTTCCTTTTGAATCTGCATCTTTGACACCTCTAACACCTAGAAGGACATGGATGGTAACACCATGTGCTACCCTTGAAGCTATTTACCATGCTGATTTGGACCTAAATCATCATTCCTTCACTATCACTGAGTCAAGATCCTGGAACTCCCTTCCTAGCAGCATTGAGTGTAACTGTACTCTGTGGACTACAGTAGTTCAAGAAGATTGCCCTTCACCATACTCTTAAGGACAATTGGGGTTGGACAATAAATTCTGGCCTTGCCAGAGATGCTCACATCTATGCAATAATTTTTAAGAAATTCATGGAGTTACATTGTAAGGATAACATAGAAAGCCAGACCCCAATGCTACTCCCTCGTATGATAACTTTTGACTAAAATTTAGCTGAGATCTATAAGTAGTGAATAAAGTCTAATTTTTTATGTGTAATTATGTTGGAATATCCTAATCCTGTTTTCAATAACATACATCTGCAATACTTTATTCAAATTTGTATTCTTTGTGTATACTGTAAGCAGAAAACAGTGCTAGACCAATCCTCCCTGACCCAATAACTGCAGATGCATTCTCATCAGCGACATAAGAGAACACACTGCGTCTGATCTGATATCTTTTCACCTTGTGTCAGTTAATTCATCAGACAAACACTCTCTCTCTTCTCAGGAAGTCATTTGAATATAATTGGTATCATTTATAAAGCAAACAAATGTTCAATAAGGCTCAGGATATAATAATAGGCTTGACAAAAAGACTGGCAGCAAGTATCGATTTGCCATGCCATAGCTGTGAAGAAAGTATCAACGTACAAAGATTAATGACGCTTGAAGGCAACGCACATGAACAAATGATTAAATAATAGATGTTGTCAGATTTTATTGACAGAAGCTCATTCAGTTTACAGTTGCTTTAAACAGGGTTGCCAAATTGCTTAATTTGAGCAGATTGCAGTGTAGAAATTATACCCTGAGACTGAGGTAGCCTGAGTTAATTGTGCTTAACGGAAAGACCTCTATCCTATATGGCTGATTCAAAAGAGTGTTCTAACCAAAGCTAAGTCAAATTATTAAAGAATATTGAAAACAAATTCCAGTTCTGTAAAGATTTACCAGAATGTTGCCAGGACTGGAGGATTTGAGTTATAAGGATAGGCTGGGACATTTTCTGCTGGAGACTGCGGGGTGACCTTTAGAGGTTTCTAAAATCATGAGGGGCATAGATAATGTGAATAGAAAAGGTCTTTTCCATAGGGTAGGGTGTTCAAAACTAAAGGGGCATATTTTTAAGGTGAGAGGAGAAAGATTTAAAAGGGACTAGAGGGGCCACGTTTTCACACAAAGGGTTCAGATGTGGAATGCACTGCCAGAGGAAATGGTAGATACAGGGACAGTTACAACATTTTAAAAGATATTTGGACAGGTACATGAATAGGAAATGTTCAGGGAGATACCGACCAAATGCAGGCAAATGGGACTAATTGTATTTGGGAAACCTTGCTGGCATTGACGGGTTGGACCAAAGGATCTGTTTCTTAAATATGACAAATTTTGCTACAATGATATGTTTACATATTTTCCTCTGCTTCCTGTTTTCTACATTTATTCTTCGCCTGGCAGCCCATTCAATGATGTCCATGCACTTATTTAGAGAGCACGGCTATTAACTGGTAAACCTTTGTCCTAATCAGTGATGAGAGACTGGTGTTAATTATTCCTACTATGCACGATATAACATCCTGCTGCTATGCTCCGCACAGAATAGACATTTAGCTTGAAAATCAACAAAATTCCCTCAAGTAAAACAGATAAAATTGAAGTGCTCAATCAACTGGGAACTTGAACTTTTGATCTACTAATTAAGCATATGAAAAATGGCTGAAACAAGGAGGCCATTCTACACATAATAATTTATCTTGCAGGCCTTTTCTGAGCAAAAAACCAATCAATCTATTCTTGGAAAATTATTTTTTTCCTTAGCATCTGTTTCTGTTTAGCAGTGAATATGCCGGTTTTGTTGTCGAGCAACAGCTAATGAAATGGAGTCACATTCTCATAATCAAAATAAACAGCTGTCTAATACTGATTCACACTGACCTGGAGTTTTTATTTTGTTATGCTGCTTTTTTGACACAATTTGGTCATAATGTGCAATTGGCACATCAGCTTGCAGAGTTATAAGCTCAGTTCATATTGAGTACAACCGGAGTTTCCCCTATCTTTAAAACTAATTTTAAAAATGCTGTGCTGGAGGAAGGCTAGTCAATTATATTGCCCATACCCGAGGGTGAATTAATCACTGCTCCATGTCATTGAAAGGGGCTTTAAAAATTTGGCTGGTTGCTTTGGATGTAAGACATCTAAAAGTACATTTTTAATTTTTTTGTGTTTTTTTTGTTCCAGTTTATTCAAACTAATTAATGTACACTATCTAGAAAGCAATTTTATGATTTTTCTAAAACAATTTGCAGGTACTTAATGTTGGGTTCCTCAGAAGTGCTGAATTTTTTTAAGTTCACTTGTGGGATCTGGTGTCTCTAGTTGCCCTTGTGGTGGTACTAAATTGGTTATTGAACTGCTGTAGTTCACGTGCAGGAGGTAGACCCACAATTCTGTGTGAGGCAATTTTGAGGACTTTGGCCTAATGATATATTTCTGAGTCAGGGTAGTTATTGGCTTGGAGGGGAACCAGCAGGTAGTGTTTCTGCTGCCTTTGTCCTTCTGGATGGAAGTTTCTGTTGAGTTGGAATGTGCCATCTCAAGACCTTTGAATTTCTGCAATGCATTTGTAGATGGTGCTACTAAGTGTCGATATTGGAGGGAGTGGATATTTATGGATGTGTTGCCAATCAAGCGGGCTGCTTTATCCTGGTTGGTGTTGAGCTCCTTGAGTGTTGCTGAAGCTGCATTCATCCAGGCAAGTGAGGAGTATTCCATCACACTCCAGATTTGTGCTAGATGCAAGGTGATTTCAAGGTGATTTAGAAAAGTTGAGCGAGTGGGGAAACATGTGGTTTATGCAGAACATTCAGCCATGATGTAAAGTTGTACATTTTTTAGTGTGAAAAAGAGAAAGGCAGAGTACTGTTTAAATGACATGTTGTGAAATGCGGATGTATAAAGGGATCTGTGCATCCTTATACACAATCAATGAATGTAAACAGGCAGGTGCAGCAAGCAGTGAGGGAGGCAAATGGTGTATTGGCCTTCATTGCAAGAGGCTATGTGTTCAGAAGCCTGTAGAAAGGATCTTGGTGAGACCACACCAGAAGGTTTGTGTACAATTCTTTGGTCCCTCTACCAATGATAGAATGCACTTGCCATCGAGGAAGTGCGGCAGGGATTCACTAGGCTGATGCTGGGGATGGCTGGACTGTCCTATGAGGAGAGATTGGCTCACGGGGTCTGTACTCACTAGAGTTTAGAAGGGTGATAGGGGATCTAATGGAAATGTACACAATTCTAATGGTGCTGGACAGACAGATGCAGGGAGGATGTTTAGCCTGTTTGGGGTGCCGAGAACAGTCTCAGAATATAGAGTAGATGGATTAGGACTGAGACAAGGAAATTGTTTTTCACTCAGGTAGTTAAATCTGTGAAATTCTCCTCCATAGTAAGCTATGGAAGACATCATGGAAAATATTCAAGAAAGAAACTGATAATTTTTTAGATATTAGCAGCATAAAGGGGAATGGGGAGAATGCAGGAATATAACATTGATATAAGGGATCAGACATGATCAGATTGAATGATGGAGCAGGCTGAAAGGCCAGAATAACCTATTCCTGCCATGGACCAGTGGGCAGAACAGCAGTGGATCTCCGAGTGATGGTCCACTTAAAGTCTCTAACAATATCTACGATATCAGTGTGATGTTTAATTTTTGGTTGACATTATTTTATCATTTATGGGTTATGGATTTCACTGGCTGGACTGGTGTTTACTGCCCATCCCTATTTGCTCTCAAGAAGGTGATGATGAACTGCCTTCTTAAACTGCCTCAGTCCATTTAGTGTAGCTACAATCACAATTCTGTTCCTGGCAATACTGAAGAAATGACAATAAATGTGCAAAAAAAACATGTTTACTACAAGACCTAGCAAGACAAGATGATGCTATACCTCTGCCATGTTAGACTAAGCAGTTCCTGTCGGTGCCACACTTACAGAGGATGCAGGCAGCAACCTTCATGAGCAACAGCACATATAATATAGAGAGCTGGCATGTCCATACATCATGGTAGGCAGTGGTTCAGACTTGATTTGATTGCTCCTACAACATGTAGTGATATCTTCAGGCTCAGCTTGAAGCTGGCCTGCTCATGCAGTACAGTAAGCAGCTGGGAAGAGCTAGGAGAAAGTGAGGACTGCAGATGCTGGAGATCAGAGCTGAAAAATGTGTTGCTGGAAAAGCGCAGCAGGTCAGGCAGCATCCAAGGAGCAGGAGCAGGGAAGAGCTGCAGATTTGAGTATCTTACCGAAGGTTCCAACAGGAGAAACCCTCATGGCAACCCCCAACGAGGAATAGTACTCGAGGAAATGGTAAAATACTGTCTGATCTGGTAAGAGATGTGCTGGCAGCAGCAGAGTTAGCAACACTCTGGAGAAGGTGACTTAATAATTCTGAAGCAGATATTGGCTGTGTTGGGAAGTACTGGTATACAGAAGTGATCTTGAGTCAAGAGTTCAAAGATGAGCAAATAGACATCGGAGGTTCTGTGAGCAATGCTTAAAATCACTGTGAGACAGGAGAAATTTTTAAAATGTGTAGTAACCCTGACTAGAAAAGTGAGAAATTTTAAAAATTACTTCCAGGTTAGATCAAGCATCACTGCCACAGTGAACAGCCGCAATGAAAAATGGCTACAGGAATAAAATTAAAATGCTAGGAAAGGAGTATTAATCTGAGGTTACAGATACTGTGACAGAATAATTAAAACAATTTTGGGTCTGAGCAGACCTAATTTACTGGGGACAGAAAGTTAGGGGGACTTTTTTTCAGGCTGAAGGATAGTTAGGAAATCCTTTATCAGAGCCATTATATAGGCAGGAATCATTTATTTAAAATGCGAGGATCTTAAATCGTTCAATGAAGTCATGTTTAAAATAGGAATTGTTTATTAAAGCTGTGAACAGGGGGATTCATACAGTGAAGCTGTGAAAATGGCACTCTCCTCCTTTCTGGCTATTAAACTGAAATTCTCCATTTTAGTTGCCAAACATGGGACAACCTTCCAGAACAGCAGCAAACTGCTATTTCCATAAAATAGAAAATATTTTCGGCAAGTAAAAATGTAATCACATTGGGATGACACAGTATCAGAAACTGTATTTCTGGAAAGGCTGCATTTCAGAGATGGGCCAAGTGGAACACAGATTGCATGTCTTGGAGAAAACAATTTCTGAAAAACAGAATAGCTTCCAAATTAGACACTAAATAAGAAGCTAAGCGAGTAAATACATGTATGTACAGAAATTGGAGTATAGCTGATGATATTAAAGCATGTGAAGTGATCAAAGAAAATACAAATTCTTTTAAAGAATTACTTAAAGCTCTTGATGATTATTTCAACTCCAAAACAAATAAAATTATTGAAAGAACAGTTTCCACCAGAGCCATCTGAGATGCCTTGATTAGATTCATTGCTGCCAATCTTTGTTATGGATATCAAATTGCTGATATCACATGGAGAACAAAGCCCACAAGACAACTTTGGCAGAAGTGAGGCTCAGCCTTCATAAACAGGTTTCTTATAGCCAGTTTAGATTAGATTAGATTACAGTGGGGGAACAGGCCCTTCGGCCCAACAAGTCCACACCGACCCGCCGAAGCAAAACCCACCCATACCCCTACATATACCCCTTACCTAACACTACAGGCAATTTAGTATGGCCAATTCACCTGACCCTGCACATCTTTGGATGGTGGGAGGAAACCAGAGCACTCGGAGGAAACCCACGCAGACACGGGGAGAACGTGCAAACTCCACGCAGTCAGTCGCCTGAGGCGGGAATTGAACCCGGGTCTCTGGCGCTGTGAGGCAGCAGTGCTAACCACTGTGCCACCGTGCCATGTCATATCATCTCAATGTAACCTGTAACTTATTGCTAACTTAAAATAAATGATACAATTGCCAATATTTTGTTAACTCTAAGACACTCCTCTCTTTAGATCTGGAAGTACTTTTCTTTTACCATATTAGATCAAGCAGGCCCTGTAGTTTCCTATACTTAAAGGACAATAGGAGCAATCTTTATCAGTAGCAGCTCATATACTGTCATGACCTGGCATGACCATACAATGCCAACTATTCTATCTTAAAGATATTATTTGTCTGGGCTGATCTTGCCATGGCAGATGGGGGAATTTGAATTCAATTTATAAAAGATCTGGAATGAAGAGACTAATGATGATGATCCATTGTTGATCGTTAGAAAAAAGCGCATCTGGTTCACTAACTCCTTTAGGGAAGAAATCCGCCATTCTTACCCAATCTTACCCAATCCAGACCCACAACAATGTGGCTGACTCTTAACTGCTCTTTGGGATGGGCACTTAAAGATGGGTATTAAATTCTGTCTAGCCAACGACACCCTCATCCTGTGAATGAATAACGAAAGTAACATTTTTCCACTAAGGAATAGTTTTCAACAACTGTTTGACTTCCAATCTGTGGCATCAGGTGTAGAGCAGCTGACCATTCAAAACAAAAATGTTTCAAATCTAAAAATGACTTTCTTTTACTGAAGATTCCAGGAATTCCAATCTCTCGAAGATCAAACTAATAATGCCCAATCTCTACCCCCTCTAAATGTCTTCCCTCACTTTCCATCTAACTGCATCACCCAGGTTTTTGCTGAAGCCACTGGTTTTCTAGCTTTTCAATTAATATAACGCTTGAATTAATCAAGCAGCTCACAAATAATAAGAAAAGGACGCCTGAGATTTATCAAAGCTCTGATTGAAGCCATTAGCAGGAGTAGCAGATGTCAAATCTGCTTCTCACTGATACTGGGAGAAAGCTCAAAGTAGTTCTCTAACATTTGCTGAGCAAGGTTGATATTTTCAAAGGTCAGGAAATATTTTGGTAAAGTGTGTGCTGAAAGGCTATTTGACCACATTTACTCAGCTACATCAAATCTTTCTTTTGCTGGAGGCAGTCAATGTGCATTTCCAGCAGAATTTGTTAGATATAGATAGAAGCAGGAACTTGAGATTATTTTTCACTGAGCCAAATTATAATGTTCGTCTCGATGGAACCCAGTAAACCAGAAGAGATTAGAAAATCTAAAAGTACTTGTCCATCATGCCATCACCTATAAATTGAACATTTTTAACACTACATTTAATTTTTAGCTACTTTTTAATTAATTACTAATTGTTTCTACAGATATTTTTTATTTTAAATGCAACTAATAAAACGATTTAAATTATAAGTAAAGGTATCAATGCAAAATATTTTAAATAATTATTCATATTTAATTTGACTACAAGGAAATTTAAAGTAACTTTCTACTAATGTGACCTTCAGATCAATATGAAAGCACAGCACTGCTGTGGGCTCTCGCTCTCAAGTAAACCTGTTGTACTACAACCTGGTGTTGTGATTTTTAGCTTTGTCCACCCCAGTCCAACACTGGTTTCTCCACATCATGAAAACAAATAGTTTTATTCGAGTTCTAATTTACCACTTTTATAGTATAGACAAAAAAATATCAAATTGAAACTGGACTTGCACAGACTGTTAACATGACCACTTTTAGATCTTCAAATACACAAGAAGTGCGGATATTGGAAATTTAAAACAAAAACAGAAAATGTTGAAGAAACTTAGTAGGTCAGGCAAATTTTGATGGTGTTGTGAAGTTGAAGATCTTTAAGAGAGTGAATGCTGTTTTGCACTGAGAATTTACAAGCACCAGTCATATGACTAGCTAGCAGACTTAGAGTGTATTGAAAATATAAAACAGTTGGCTGTGAAATAGATACCTGACTTAGTTACTATTTTGACAACAATTTGAATTAACCAATCCATTTAAATTATGTCCCAGGATACTAAAACAAAATCAAGTTTGAATTTGTTCTCACACCAACATTGAACCAATGAGGTGATCTGATGTTAGGGGTATTTAAAAAAAACAGGCATTTTGAAAGTCAGACAGAGTAACTGCTATCGAAAAAGACTGCCATTCAAAAACACTCTCTGTCAAAGGTACCTTTTTCATATTAAAAATATTCACAATAAAAGAAAGAAGACTACCCAGGGAGATCCACAGGTGAAAGAAGATAGACATCAGAGATGATAGCCACTGTGTGGTTTTGATATTAAGTTGATGTCATTTTAATAAGTGTTTTATTATTGAAACAGTATATTGTTATCGGGTTGGAGGCAGATAATAAGCAATTAAGAGAAAGGGACGCTTAGAGTTGTAAATAGTTGTTGTTTAATGTTTGCCTTTAAAGTTAAGGAATAAATTAATATTATTTTCTCCAAATAGTGGAATTTGGGAGTTCTCTATCACTCATTACAAGGCAAGGTGAGCTATTCTGAGTGTTTGGTTTAAGTAACAGAGGGGTTCACTGCTGTGTCATAACAATGGACCCTGTTTTCTTCCCACAACTGCTGCCAGACTTGCTGAGTTTCTTCAGCTGTTTCAGTTTTTGTTTGGGTCTTTCGATGTTTTCTTTGTAGTTATGCAAATTATTTGAATGACTTTTACGTGGAAAATTTAAGTTGCCTTTAATCACACTTTGTGTATCAAATTTGATTTAGATTCGGCTGGAATCTTTACTTCTGCAACATAATGGGTCTGATAACAGGGTAGGGAATTAATCAGACAGGAGTGTGGAGGGGAATGGAGACACCCCACCTTCCAACCTTTACTTCGATAAAGGGCAGGAGACAGCCTTCCCACCCTGCCACCTATATTGAAATCCTTAATTGGCCAATTAATACCCATTTAAGGGCCTCGTAGCAGTGCAACTGATGTTAATTTGGCAGTAGGCAGAGGAGGGAAGTACTTATGTGGCACTCCCTTGTTGGGATCTCCAGTACTGCTGACCTCCCTATGCCTGACATGCCTGTCCCTGCAATGCCCCATTCCCTAGATTCATCCTGCTATTGCCAATGAGGTGATCTGATGTTAGGGGTATTTAAAAAAAAAACAGGCATTTTGAAAGTCAGACAGAGTAACTGCTATCGCGAAAGACTGTCATTCAAAAACACTCTCTGTCAAAGGTACCTTTTTCATATTAAAAAATATTTCCAATAACAGAAAGAAGACTACCCAGGGAGATCTACAGGTCAAAGAAGATAGTGTAAGGCCTTGTGTGGGTACAGTGTAAGCAGCCACCACCTCCCCAGTAATGTTGCTCTTCAGTCGAGGTGCAGACCTCTTTGACAGCAGCTTGGGTCTGGTGCGATTTCGATCCCCATCCCAGGATCCTTGATCCTGCCATGGCCTGTCAAGTACTTGAATGGCACATAATGTGATGGCCCTTTCTGGAAAGAAGAAGTGTAGGGCTTTTGCAGGTGGGTGAAACCCCCATCCTCCCTTAAGAATCTCTGTAGGACTCTCTCCATGGGAGACCTTTCCTCTTCCAATTAATGTCTACTATTTGTTTGGCTTTATTAATATTGGAGTTGGAGGTAATAACTGAAAATGTGTTGCTGGAAAAGCGCAGCAGGTCAGGCAGCATCCAAGGAACAGGAGAATCGACATTTCGGGCATAAGCCCTTCTTCAGGAGATAATACCTAAGGTTGTTAGTTACTTTTAAAAATTATTATTTATGCTGTATAATAGTTGTTAGTTAGAGTACTGACATAGAATCATGGCTATGATCTACAATCTGTTGCCATTTACATTTGCTTAGAAACACTCATTATTCAGTCCAATGGTAGAACACAATTTATTTTCGCAACCACTTATTAGATTAGATAGATTACTTACAGTGTGGAAACAGGCCCTTCGGCCCAATAAGTCCACACCAACCGAAGCACAACCCACCCATACCCCTTCACCTAACACTACGGGCAATTTAGCATGGTCAATTCACCTGACCTGCACATCTTTGAACTGTGGGAGGAAACCGGAGCACCCGGAGGAAACCCAAGCAGACACAGGGAGAATGTGCAAACTCCACACAGTCAGTCGCCTGAGGCAGGAATTGAACCCCGGTCTCTGGCGCTGTGAGGCAGCAGTGCTAACCACTGTGCCACCATGCCGCCCACAAATTGGATTACGTGGATTATCTATCTGGAAGCTATTCATGATTTGAAGTTGTGTTTATTTCTCACTGTTCAGTCCCATAATAATTAGAAATTATTTTTTTCCATGGGTTATAAAATTCAAATTCAGCCAAAAAAAGATATGAACAAATAACTCAACTTGCATAAAGTTAGTTGCAGTCAGCAATAATCTGATGAATCAGTTCTGATAGGCAATAAGGAGTGATGTGTATGAGCAACAAACTATTTCAGCAGCGAGTGATGGAATCATGAGAATGTACATGCATCAGCTTGGTGATAGCGAGGGTCAGATTAGACTCTGGTGCATGATACACTCTGACCTGAAGTTCTTTCAGATTTGCAGTAGGTGAGAAGGAAGATGTCTAGGTCTTCCCATAGGAATTTTATTGCAGCCTTGTAGCCCAGAGTTATGCAGCACTTGGAAGTCCTAACTCAGCTGACTTTATGGGAATTGCCTCATGTTGAAATTCCAATAGACAATTACCTAGTATATGGAACCCTTTTCAATAAGCTCTCAGCTCTGAGTTTTTGGAGGGCTCCAACTCTCTCACCTGAATAGGTAGCAAGCAAAGGTTAGAGGGATTAAATAAAAACTGAAAGAACTGCGAATGTTGTAAATCAGGAAAAAAAGCAGAAGTTGCTGGAAAAGCTCAGCAGGTCTGACAGCATCTGTGAAGATAAATCAAAGTTAATGTTTTGGGTTGGGTTACCTTTCATCAGAACTGTTCTGAAGAGAAGTCACTGGACATGAAATGTTAACTTTGATTGCCAACCTTTTCCAGCAACTTCTATCTTAGTTGGAGGGATTTAAAGCCGACTGTAAATTTTATTGGTGAACTGTAAAACTATTACCAGCCCCATCCCTGACCCACCACAGATCATCCCCCTCCTGACCACCATCCATTCAGTTCTCTAATAGTCCTGCCCATTCCTCCCACTCTAAGCCCAACACCCAATATCCTACGGATCTGCCAGATGTTTCCCCCCATACCAACCATAGTCCCTAACATAACATCCAAATCCCGACAGATCTGACCTCCTCCCCTCCCTGATTCAGACAGCTCTGACTCACCTTCATCATCTTTGGCCCAATTGTCCCTGCTCCCAATCTAACTGGACCCACCCACATATGTGACAAACTTGCCTGATTTCCTGATTTTTTTTCCACCCGCTGTTTTCTAACCCCCAAGCCATTACCCACCCCCTCTCAAGCTGACTTCACCTCACTCCCACAATGTGGGTCTGACTCCTCCCACAAAATCTCGATATTCCCCCTCTTTGACCCAAATTGACCAGGACCTCCACCCGACCGGACCTGCCCCATCCTGGCCCTTAACTCTCCTCAGGTGGACTAGCCTAATCTTTCACCCAGTACCTGCCAAACTACCCCGACCCACATGGCAATCTAACCCTTTACCCATCTGGCACCCTACACTTTGACTTGCCTTATGCAATTACCTTCTCTCAGTTGTTATTGAAGTGCTTTTTTAAACCCAAGAAGGTGGCACCTCACTGATGGAAAGATGTGTGCAGTTTTGAAACTAGTCATCTCTGTGCAGTCCTGGAAAGCACGGCAATGCTGCTTCAGATGGCGCTGTTCATAACCCAAATTTACTTCAAAAAATTCGTCCAAATAAAAGTGATCAACTTTTCATCTGATCTGGTTTAGAAATAGGGATTCTCACCAATTTGAAAATTTGGATAAATATCATCTTTCTGCACAATTTTTAAAAATTATTAATCATCAATTCTGATGATTTGGACTGTGTAAGTAAATGTTCGTATTGAATACCAGAATCCATATTTGAACATACAACTCACAGGAGTAACCATGCACTGATTAGGATGCAGCAATGAATATTATTAATTCTAATATTTTCGTTCAAGAATTCCTGATTCCTCAACACGATAGGAGGAGTAAACTAAATTAAAGCTGGAGATTGAGGACTATATCATTTTCATAATTCTTCAGGTATAGAATATAAACTGGTGGATTTTCAATTTAACTTTGCAATTCTTTCCTTATTTTTTAAAGATATGTATGACATTTGATTACTACAAGGCCCTTATTCCTTTTTACTATGTGTCAACATTATTTCCATGTCATTCTGAGAATGCCATTCATGTACTGACCAAGAAAGTAGGTTAGACAGGATGATTTTCCTTCCTGTTTGTTTTTAATGATTTTCAGGTTTTCTAATCCAACTTTTATTATAAAAGTAACCTGTAGATTAAGGGTAGTGTGTCTGTACATTAAACTGACTTGTGCTTCTGACTGCAAGTAATGGCCACTAAACCCTCCTGGGCACTTTTAATCTCTGCTGAGACCTGGAAGTCTCCTAGTTATCTTGTGCATCAGTTTTAATGTCATGCCACATACAAAACAATTACTAGGAATAATGTATGTCCTTGTTGCAAGACTGAGAATCTTTTAAAAAATACTTCCAGTCAAGTAATATTCTGAATTAAAATTATGTGGAGAATATTATTGCAAAGTTCTTCTTGTGGATCTAAAATCTAGCAGAGGAATGCTTAAATTCTTGATGTTATTAGCATTGTAACGGCCTGATTCATCCCCTAAAGTGTACAACTCATGTGCCATGAAATCAAGTGCATATTTTAAGAATGTGCTGGTGAAGGTAATAATATTCTCTGCATTAAAATTCACAGTACCCGCTTAAAGAAAGAAAATTAAATATTGGCATATTGTCTTCATTGTTTTACTGATCATGTAATTACACCAAAGTCATCCATTGCATGAGAATGACCTATAGTGCCCACATATTCCTCATTTCCAACATATTTTAAGTCATTATAATGAATTAAAGGATATGTTTTAACAAAGCAGGGACTTACATTAAGAATAGTTGATATCTTTACTACAGTGACTGTGTATAGTCAATGGGTTACTGCATTTCAATTAAGACCAATTCTGAAGAATGATCAGCACAAAATTACATGCTCCCCTGATTCTGTTAACTCTCGAACCTTTTTACTAAACTGATTATAGTTCTTGCCCATGCCTCCCAGATGGTTGTACTTCACTGGACTTCATTAGCTATAAAAGAAAATGTGAAACAAAATCTGCAAGGTCAGTGATTTTAAAACTGCTTTGGAATTGCCTGAGAAGTCACACCTTCCATCAATCTGATTGATTGTATATCAGCATGATGTGACTTATGAATTTCTAAGTAGGCTATCAGTCTCCGAAGTGAATGGACCTTTAAAAAGGTTGCAGCATTTGATCATTTATTTCACATTACCAGAGACAAAAATTAGAAATACTATTTTTACATCTTCCAAACTCAAATAATAGCCATGTGTTTTTGGATTGGTTTTGAATGTGAAGTATGTTTTATTCAAATTATTGGTCTTTACAGTCATAAAGCCATTAGAGATGTACAGCACAGAAACAGACCCTTTGGACCAACTCATCCATGCCCACCAGATATCCCAACCTAATCTAGTCCCATTTGCCAGCATTTGGCCCATATCCCTTTAAACCCTTCCTATTCATATGTCCATTCAGTTGCCTTTTAAATGCTCTAATTGTACAGTCTCCAACACTTCCTTGCTCATTCCATACATGCACCACCCTCTGCGTGAAAACGTTGCCCCTTTAGGTCCCTTTTAAATATTTCTCCTCTCACCTTTAGACCTATGCCCTCCAGATTCCCCTACCATGGGGAAAAGATCTTGTCTAATTACCCTATCCAAGCCACTTATAATTTTATAAACTCCTATAAAGTCACCCCTCAGCCTCCAATGGTCCAGGGAAAATAGCCCCAGTCTATTCAGCCCCACCCTATAGCTCCAACCCTGACAACATCCTTGTAAATCTTTTCTGAATCCTTTCAAGTTTCACAACATGCTTTCTGGAGCAGAATCACATGCAGTGTTCCAAAAGTGGCCTAATCAATATCCTGTCTAGCCGTAACGTGACCTCCCAACTCCGAGGCTCAATGCCAGTAAGACCAGTAAGGCAAGCATACTAAACGCCAGCTTCACTATCCAATCTACCTGCACCTCCACTTTCAAGGAATTATGAACCTGCACTCAAAGGTCTCGTTGTTCAGCAACACTCCCCAGAACTTTACCATTAAGTGTACCATTAGCCCATCATTCAAGCAGGTTTTAAGAATAAACCTATCCATTGCTAACTAGGCAAATTCACAGCAAAAAAACATACACTCTATTTGCCAACTTTAGAAGTGTGAGGAGCTGACCAGTAGCAATTTTAACCATTACGACAGAACAAGCAACATGATTACATATCCAAGCTGGGGAGGCCCTGTTTATAACTGACGCAATGATATAACTGTACATGAGAGAGAGAGCAGTGGCAGGGTAGGGAATCACAAATATTAGAGTCAGCATAAACCCAAACAGGCAGGTTCTTTCAGTTTCCTTGTGTAACAAAGTCAAAGAGGTGTACTTTGAAGCTCAAAAGAGAAGCTTTGATCTCTCCTCCCACTTTTTCCTAATCACTAAACCTCTGGAGTATGCCCTGGCATTTGATCCAGTGGAGAAATGGGCAGAATAATTTATGGAGGGGGAGGAATTGCTTGGTGTAAAAGTGAATCATCCAAAATATGGGAGAAACATCCATTTGAATATGCATAAATAAATATACCATACATGTGGAATTCTCTGAAGTACATAGCCTCATCTGAAAACATCCAGTGTTACTTGAAGTAAATGAAAAACCCAAACAGAGCCACCAAGAAATTCTAGATTTGAGATTCTTGGAGGACAATTACTAAACCTACAGTGAGCAAATGAGATAAATGTTAAAATATGTAAGGTGTATCCTGAGAACTATGGTGATGGCAGTGGAGATAGCAGCACTATCAAACTAGACTATTAATACCAGCAAGTGCTTTACCTGCGGTGAATTAGGCAATGACAGACAGCATAAGAAAGGATAGCCCAAGTGTAATAATAGTGGAAGATAAGGACATGGGCGAATAATGTTGGAGTATGATCAGGATAAAAGAGGGATATGGCCCCTATCACACTATAGACCTGGGAGGCTGATCACTATCACACTGCCCATTATCTTAATCAACTAAGAGCCAGACATTAAGACCAACATCATTTGAATTATGACTGGGAGTAATTACTGGCTCCTGATCTGAACCAGAACAGGAAGTGAAGATTTAGGACCACTGAGAGATAGTATTAGAAGGTGTATGGTAACATAATGTGAACAGTTAAAGGAGTTGTGTTCTGAGGTAAGGAAGCAACAGGAATTAGTGGACCAGGAAAGGAACGAGGGAAACAGAGTTATGGGATATGCCAAAGGTAGGCGAAAAGGTTATGGCAAAGGAGCCCCATGAGGCTAGGTCCACCCTGATGTGGCAGGGGCCATATGAGGTGAGGCTGACCAGTGAACCTGCCTTTGTCTAAATATTGTAAGAAAAGGAAAGTGAAAGTTATTGCAGGTGAAACCTCATAAAGCTCCATCTTTTGCTGTCGCAGGACAGCAACCAGTCATTTTCTTAACCATCCTGTAATGGAAGGTCACAGCTTGGGCACCCTAAAAGACAACATCAACAGGAACATCTACCTGTAACCCCACAGACAAACAAAAACAACATGCTGTAGATAGTCAGTGGAATGTGACAATCATTGGAATATATTGAAAATAGACCATCTCTATACTCCTTGATCCCTTTCGCTGCAAGGGCCATGTCTAGCTGCCTCTTGAATATATCAAATGAACTGGCCGCAACAGCTTCCTGCAGGAGAGAACCACAGGTTCACAACTCTGAGTGAAGAAATTCTTCCTCCTCTCAGTCCTGAATGGCTTACCCCTTATTCTTAGACAGTGACCCTTAGGACTGGACAGGATAGATGAGGAAGAATGTTCCCAATGTTGGGGAAGTTCAGAACGATCAGGCTTTTGTATATTTCTATGAGATTTCCCCCTTCATTCTTCTAAAGTACAGCAAATACAAGTCCAGTGGATCCAGTCTTTCCTCATATGTCTGTCCTGCCATCCTGGGAATCAGTCTGGTGAATCTTCGCTGGACTCTCTCAATGGCAAGAATGACCTTCCTCAGACTAGGAGACCAAAACTGCACACAATACTCAAGATGTGGCCTCGCTTAAGGTGCTGTAAACCTGCAGCAAGACATCCCTACTCCGATACTCAAATCCTCACTCTGAGGGAGAGCATGCCATTAGCTTTTCTCCCTGCCTGCTGCACCTGTAGTGCAAAAGGAGGCAGTGCAAAAGGCCATAGCAACTAGAAAAATGTCAATAAAGGACTGATCACTGGAGGAAAGTTAAACAGTTAGAGCATTCTGCTGGTGACTAATCCAATTTCATGAATGCAGTGTAGCTGGTGGGAGGTAGGTTTGATGATTGCCAGGCATTAACCAGTTGCTGTTGATAATAAAATTAATATAAATAGTGATCATAAAAAATAAAGAATACACTCCAGAATCCACTGCAACTAAAACACTCCCAAAACAGAAAGGAGAGGAAAATCCAGATGAGGTTTTGATATTTGGATGAGAAAAGATTCCAGGTTTAGTCTAGGTCATTAGGAGCTGAGTGAGTGTGTGTGGGCAAGTTGTTGGAGGGAATCTTGAGAGACAGGATGTACATGTATTTGGAAAGGCAAGGACTGATTAGAGATAGTCAACATGGCTTTGTGCGTGGGAAATCATGTCTCACAAACTTGATTGAGTTTTTTG
>NC_057727.1:34812209-34852523 GCF_004010195.1 Chiloscyllium plagiosum | reverse complement strand
CGTTTGGTATGCTTGCCTTTATTGGTCAGAGTATTGAGTACAGGAGTTGGGAGGTCATGTTGCGGCTGTACAGGACATTGGTTAGACCACTGTTGGAATATTGCATGCAATTCTGGTCTCCTTCCTATCACAAAGATGTTGTGAAACTTCAAAGGATTCAGAAAAGATTTACAAGGATGTTGCCAGGTTTGGAGGATCTGAGCTACAGGGAGAGGCTGAACAGGCTGGGGCTGTTTTCCCTGGAGCATCGGAGGTTGAGGGTTGACCTTATAGAAGTTTACCAAATTATGAGGGGCATGGATAGGATAAATAGACAAAGTCTTTTCCCTGGGGTGGGGGAGTCCAGAACTAGAGGACATAGGTTTAGGGTGAGATGGGAAGGATATAAAAGAGACCTAAGGGACAACATATTCACGCAGAGGGTGGTACATGTATGGAATTAGCTGCCAGGGGATGTGGTGGAGGCTGGTACAATTGCAACATTTAAGAGGCATTTGGATGGGTATATGAATAGGAAGGGTTTGGAGGGATATGGGCCGGGTGCTGGCAGGTGGGTTGGGATATCTGGTCGGCATGGACAGGTTGGACCGAAGGGTCCGTTTCCATGCTGTACATTTCTATGACTCTGTGACTCTAAGAGGAAGTCTTAAAACGCATCAAGATGGATTTATTCCCTGGACATGATTAGCTATATCCCAGAACATTGTGGGAAGCTAGGGAAGAGATTGTAGATTACCGTGCAGAGATATTTGTATCATCTACAGCTAAGGGTGAGGTGCCATTAGATTGGAAGGTGGCTAAAGTTGTGCCTTTTTTCTTATGAAAGGCTGCAAGGAAAAGCCAGGCAACTATAGATCAGTGAGTCTGATGTCAATGGTGGTAAGTTGTTGGAAGGGATTCTGAAGATTTGGATTTACATGTGTTTGAAAAGGCAAGGACTGATTAGGGATAGTCACAAGGATACTTGGGAAATCCTGTCTCCAAATTTGATATTGAGTTTTTTGAAGAGATTACCATGAAGATAGATGAAGGCAGAGCAGTAGATGTTGTCTACATAATCTTTAGCAAGGCCTTTGGCAAGATCCCGTATGGTAGACTGGTTAGTGAGGTTCGATTACATGGGATCCAGGGAGAGGAGCCAGTTGATTACAAAATTAGACAGTGTGGTGGTAGAGGGTTGTTATTGATCTGGAGGCCTATGACCAGCAAGAATGGGTTCTGGTCCACTGTTATTCATCATTTATAAGAGAATATAAAAGATATGGTTAATAACTTTGTAGATGGCACCAACCTTTGTGGTATAGTGGAGTGTGAATAAGGTTATCTGAGGGTATACAAGATCTTTATCAGATGGGTTTATCAAAGATCAGATGATCTTTATCAATGAGCCAAGAAGTGGCAAATGGGTTGGTCAGAGCATTGAGTATTGGTGTTGAGACATCATGGTTTGGCTGTAGAAGACATTGGTGAGGGCACTTTTAGAATACTGTGCACAATTCTGGTCACCTTGCTATAGGAAGAATGATGTTAAACTGGAAAGGGTGCAGAAAAAATGTATAATGATGTTGCTGGGACTGGAAGATTTGAGATAAAAGGAGAGGTTGGATAAACTGGAACTTTTTTCCCTGGAGTGTCGGAGGCTGAGGGATGAACTTTATCAGGGTTTATAAAACCATGAGGGGTACAGATAAGATAAATAGCTGAGGATGAATAGATAAGATGAAGAGGCCTGCAAAAATAGAGGGTATAGGTTTAAGGTGAGAGGGGAAAAATTCAAAAGGAGCCTGAGCGGTAACATTTTCATGCAGAGGGTGGTGAATGTCTGTAATAGGCTGCCAGAGGAAATGGTAGCAGTGGGTATAATTACAAAATTGAAAAGCTATTTGTTCAGGCAGATGGATAGGAAAGGTTTTGAGGGATATAGAGTAAACACAGGCAAATAGAACTGATTTGTTCAGGATACCTGGTCAGCACGGATAAGTTGGCCTGAAGGGTCTGTTTCCATACTATATGAATTTATAACTCTGTGGCTCTAGTATAAAAAAGTTGCTTTCCTTATCCATTAGTATTTCTTGCAAATTATCCTGGAAGTGCAAGAAAGAAAGATTAGAAAAATCTTTCCTCAGAAATACTCAAGTATGTACTACCTATAGGGTAGTAATAAATGAATAATTCAGAATGAAAATATAGCCCCTGAAAACCAAAAAGTAGTCCTGAATAAAATTTTTGAGAAGCAGTTGGAGAAATGAAATATATTTTGACTCCTACTAGTTAGACATAATTATTAAGACTGAGGAGCCAGGGATAGCATGTCTGACTCCATCAGGATCTCCAGCTAGATTCCTCAATTGTCTGCCCATCAGGCTGACATCATCAGATTGGGTGGAGCCAAATGTAGTTTCAAACATTAACCTTATCAGAACCATTACCTTATACAACAAGTTCCAGTGGTGAACAATGCCTACTTTTTGGAGGTTTCTTGGTGCAGTCTGGAAAATCAAATGCTGCTGTTAAATGTTGTCTTCAATACAAGCGGTGTTCTTGTTCGGGATCGCATTTCTCTTGCCAAGCCATAGGAATAACTTAGAGAGAAATGTTGGAGCTGAGAAGAACTCTGCTCTGAAGAGCGTGTTGGGTAACTGGCAGCAATGTTGGAAGGTCAACCATAATAGTATAACACATTTGTGTTCAATAATTTCAATCCACTAAGCACTGGAACACTGACAGTTACCTCCTCCTTGCCTTGTTTTAAATAATGTTGAATACTCATTTTGTACAAAAAGTGCACTTAACACCACAAGTCCCTGATAGGTTTCATTTATTACATTCTTTTGTGCACTCAAGCAAAAGTAAAATATCTCAAAAGTGATATCACAAATTTATGATCATACCCATTGAAGTTGTTTACTTGCATTCACATTGCATGCCATTAAAACAATTACAGTTTTCAGTTTGTAGAAGAAGACAGGCAACAAATGATTAAAAGCACCTCGGGTTAAGATCCTCATTTGACCCAAAACAGCATGGGAAGGAAGTTCTGAGAAGCGAGGAATGGGAAGAATGTGGTCAAATCAAATCCACACTGTTGCCAATACGATATTTTGTGTGCAGCTCATCCAAGTCTGTACTTAGCATTCACTTGTGGGATGTAGGAATTGCTAGCTGGGCCAGCATTTATTACCTGTCCCTAGTTATAAAACCATAAGAAATAGGAACAGGAGTAGACTGTTCAGCCCCTTGAGTCTGCTCTGCCATTCAATAGGATCATGGCTGAATTAAAATTTCTCTCATCCACTTTCCTGCATTTTCCCCAGAATTCCCTGGCTGCTCAAGAATCATTCTATCTTAGCGTTAAATATTTACATGGACTCTGCCCCCTTTTGTCTCTAACCAAGTTTGTTCTGCTGCTACAGCTCTTCCAAAGATGCCCACTTTGAAGAAGTTCTCTACCTCCCTCAGACGTGCACTGAGAGTCCCTTTCTCACTGCCGCAATGCGATTAGATTAGATTAGATTACAGTGTGGAAACAGGCCCTTCGGCCCAACAAGTCCACACCGACCCGCCGAAGCGAAACCCACCCATACCCCTACATTTACCCCTTACCTAACACTACGGGCAATTTAGTATGGCCAATTCACCTGACCCTGCACATCTTTGGACTGTGGGAGGAAACCGGAGCACCCGGAGGAAACCCACGCAGACATGGGGAGAACGTGCAAACTCCACACAGTCAGTCGCCTGAGGCGGGAATTGAACCCGGGTCTCTGGCGCTGTGAGGCAGCAGTGCTAACCACTGTGCCACCGTGCCGCCCAAAAGTGTGGGGTGAGAGTAGTCTGAATTGGGTTGTGAGTCTTGTTTGACTCATCTCACACATTGAACTCACATGGCTAGCCAGAAGCCCTTCCCATTCTGAGTAGAAGCTGCATCCACATCATCCAATTGTCTTGGAATTGCTTCTCCTGCTTTCTGCTACTGCCCAGACCAGATGCCTGGTGACTTCCTCACCTGAATCAGGTGATACCCTGCAAGGGTAGTGATTGGCTCTTGTCTCAGACCTTCCCCGAGGACATGAGGAGTGATAATACACTCAGCACGTGACCTCTAAAGTGAGCTTCACCCCACTGTGACCTCCTCAGCTCTCCAGATCTTTGACCACATGGTCAAACAAACCTGTCACCTATCCCGACTTCACCACCCTGCCCCTGCCACCCCCTTTTATCTGCAGCTGCTCCTACACCCACCCCCAACCCGAAAGAAGGGTTACACTCGAAATTTCAACGTTCCACCTCCTGATGCTGCCTGGCTTGCTGTGGTCTTCCAGCCTTCTGCCTGTCTACTTTGGATTCCAGCATCTGCAGTTTTCTTGTCCCTCCCTCGCCCCACCCCACCCACCCCACCCAGCTGTCTGTGGCAAGGAGTTCCAAAGACACACAACCGTCTGAGAGAAGAAATTCCTCTTCTTCTCCACCTTAATTTGGTGGCCCTTTATTCTGATGGCTGCAGCTCTAACAACACTCAAGAAGTATCACCATCCAGGAGAAAGCAGCCCACTTAATTAGCACCACAAATATGCTCTCTGATCTTAGACTTCCCCATTAGGGGAAACATCTCAGCATTTACCCTTTCAAGTCTTTTAAGAATCCTCTGTCTCAATGAGATCAAATCTCATTCTTCTAAACTCCAGTTAGCAGAGTCCCAACTCGTTTAGCGCTTGTTCATAAAACAAGTCCTAGGGATCATCCTAGCAAATCTTCTCTGAACTTCCTCCAGTGAAATGATATCTTTCTCTCAAGGGATTCAAAACTACTTTCCGTTCTCACAGATGTGGTCTCATCAGTACCTTGTACCTTGAAGGTGATGGTGAGCTGCCTTCTTGAGACATTGCAATCCATTTGCTGTAGGTCGGCCTGCAATGCCCTTAGGTTGGGAATTCCAGGATTTTGACCTAGTGGCAGAAGAACCGTGAAATATTTCCAAGTCAGGATAGTGAGGGACTTGGAGGGGAACTTGCAGATGATGGTGTTCACATGTATCTGTTGCCCTTGTCCTTCGAGATGATACTAGTCATTGGTTTGGTGGGTGGTGTCTGAGGAGCTTTGGTGCATTTCTGCAGTACAGCATTTGGTAGTAGACACTGCTCCCACTGATGTTAATGGTGATGGGAATGAATGCATGTGGCGCTAATCAAGCGGGCTGTTTTGTCCTGGATGGTAACACTTGGAGTGTTAGAGCTGCACCCATCCAGGCACACGGGGAAAAAATCTGTCACAGTCCTGACTTGTGCCTGGTAGATATGGACAGGCTTTAATAGCAGAAAACTGAAGACTGCAATCTGCTGATGTCTTGAAAGTAATGGCAGAGAGATTAAAAGTAAACGATTTGAGTAAGGGCCACTGGTGGATGGGTGCACCATGGATGTTCATAGGTGGGGGATACATGAAAGAGGTGCCGTGGAATTGACCTACCTACCATCCACCTAACTATCTACCTACCTACTGTTTGTCTCTGAGGAAGAGATTTCCATGTACTAACAACTATTAAGAGACAATAATTCTCCTCATCTAGGCCTTTAAATGGAAATCTTTTATTCTTAAACTGAGTCCCCTAGTTCTAGTGCCCCAAAAAAGGCAACGTCCTCTCAATATAAGCCCCTCAGGATCTTCTAATTTTTGCTAAGATCACATCTTATTCTTATTTTCAAAATAAACTGTTCAACCTCACTTTATAAGATAAGCCCTTCATGCCAGCAATGAACATTCTCTCATCTGCCTCTAAAATAATTATACTTTTTCAGATAAAGGGCTGATGCCGTACACAGTACTCCCGATGTGATCTCACCAATACCCTGTACAGCTGCAGCAAAACCTTTCTCTAATTCCATATTACATTCCCTTTGTAATAATTGGCAACGTTTCATTTGCATTCCTAATCTTTCGCTGTTGCTGCATACTAATTAATTTGATTCATGTATCAAGACTTCCAGATCCCTCTGGACCACTGTGTTCTGCAATCTCTCTCTATTTAAAAGTCGACAGCTTCTCTATTTGTCCGTTTAAAATGGACAAGTTATATTTTCACAGATTACAGTCCATCTGGCAAAATGTTTCTCACTTGCTTAACCCATCTATAATCCTTTACTGCTTTACAGCCCCTTTATATCCCATTGACAACCTTTTCTACTTATTTTGATATCATCATCAAATTTAGCTACCACATATCCAATCCCTTCATCTACATCATTGATATAGATTGTAAATAGCCAAACCCCAATAACTGTTGTCTGTTGCACTCCATGAGTTAATTATGGATTGTGAAGTAAGAGGAGTAAGGTAAAATATTTAAAAGACTGTCCTGTTTGGTCATTTGCTGGCATTGGTTTCCGTTACCAAGTTAACCTGGCAGGAGAAACTTCAGTCACTTTGCTCGCACTCATGCCTAAAACAGCAGTTGAGTTAATTGCACAAACATCTGCATACTTAATGAAGAACCCACAAATATTGTCTGATAGGTGTCTGAAAAGACCAAGGTGAAGTAAACATCTGTGGGAGGAGAGCAGGGCGTTAGTGGATGAGTTGATTGGCCTTCTCTAACTGTCCACTTAGTTTCTGCTGCTACACAGATTTTAAATGATTCCTACTACATTTTGTAATCTTTGTTGCAGTATACAGTCTGCAGGTCAAATTAAGAATGTTGGATTAAGCAAGTAAGTTTTGTAAAATATATTTTCATCACCAATTCACTGTTGTATGTTTATTTGTTTTATCTGAGAATTAGCTAAAATGAAATAAGACATTATAGAAACATGTTTTCAATTCCACAGCCTCCTTGTCGAAGATCTGCATAGATTTTGCAACTTTCCTTACATAATGAGTACAATGATCTGCATTAATGTGGTATTTTTGAATTCCCATCACCATTAACATCAGTGGAAGCAGTGTCTACTACCAAATGCTGTAATTGTTAAAGAACATATATTGATGTAGCTGTGATATGGCAATTCCCAGAACATTGTTAGCAGCCAATAAATTGAAAACACCTGAAGGTCTAGTCCAAAGTTACTTCTATCATCTATTTGCTAACATTTGAGCATGGACATTACGTTCCATGCCCCAGGCATGTCATTTCTTTCACAGATAATAGTGCCTTCAAAACCCATGGAGGAATGCCCTTCTAATGACATTGAATGTGATTGTCATTGTTCACTTTTTTGTTTTGTGCTTCTGATTTGCCAATAGTTTGATTGGTTTTGTGGTTTTAATCATATCACCATAAACTGATCTCTTCTTGTTCACATGAATGTTGTCTGAAAGTGCTGGAAGCACTCTATAGGTCTGGCAGTAGCTGTGAACAGAGAAACAAAGTCAACATTTAGAAACGATGGAAGGTCATGAACCTGAAATGTTAACTCTGTTTCTCTCTCCACTGATGCTGAGTATTTCCAGAATTTTATGTTTTCATTTCAGATTTCCGTCTTTTGCAGATGGTGCTCTTGTCCATGTCTATCACATTGTGGATCCTCTGCCTGGCCTTTTTTTTTTGAAAATCTAAGACCTGGAATTTCAGTGCAGAATTGGGATCAAAACCCAAAGATAGTCTGTTTCCTGATGCCATGGTCAAGTGTGTAACTCTCTGCTATTTTTAAATGTTGTTGTCTCGATGGAATGTTTGATATCCAGTTAAAGAGCCAGGTCTCTGGTGGGATATGCCTCTACTTTGTCAAACTGCATTGATCAAAACGTCTCTGAACTTCTGGGAAATTGTCCACTTCGGTTTGAGTTTTATCCTGGAGTAATCCTCCAAATTCCTTTTATTTGGCTTTAGACTTTGACTGGCATAAGTGATAATCACTCTTTACAGCCATTCAACCTGTGACACCACTACTCTGAGGTCAACAATATTGATGTCATTTTCCAGTATAAAACAAAGTTGGAAGTCTAGGTAGCCAAGGATAGGTAATGAGACCAGCTTTAGCTTGAAGATGCAAGAGGAGTGTTCACAGGCTCAGGTCTGGCTCCCTCTAATGTTTGAAGTATCTCACCTCATGTATCCTTTCCCAAATGCTACCTCTGAATTTTTTGATTTTCTCAGCAAATCGTGGAAGGGGACACCCAATTGTTGTACATAGTCTTACACAAATCCCCTGTGGTAACCAGCTAGACCAAGGTAGGCATACAGTTCCCTTCTGTTTTAGGAAGGAGCCACTCCTTTGCATTCAGTGCCAATGCCCTTAATTGGAAGACTAATCACAGGAGGGAACCCTAACCCTGTCCATCTGGAAGGGGATGTGTCTGATGCTATGTCCATGTGCCAAGGCAAAGGCATCATTCTAACCCTAATTCCTATGACATTTGGACTAAGATTCATCTGAATATCACCAATACACATCTGAGTGAGATTCAAACCAGGTCCAGACTGGTTTCACCTTTGCATTTCTATTTCTTTGGGCAGCACAGTCGCTCAGTGGTTGCCACTACTGCTTCATAGGGTCAGGGATCTGGGTTCAATTCCACCCTCGAGCAAATGCCTATGTGGAGTTTGCACATTCTCCCCTTGCTTGCAAAGGTTTCCTCTGGATGTTCCAGTTTCCTCCCACAGCCCAAAGATGTGCAGGTTAGGTGGATTAACCATGTTAAATTGTCTTCTAGTGTTCATGAATGTAATAGGCTAGGCAGATGAGCCATGGGAAATGCAGGGTTACAGGGATAGGGTTCTGGGTGTGTCTCGGTAGCATGCTCTTCAGAGGGTCAGTATGGATTTGATGGACTGAATGGCCTGCTTCCACACTGTAGAGATTGTGTGAGTTATATTGAAAGGGGAGCTGAGACAGCTTCAGTTGATTTTTGTGGACATCACTAGACTAGCATTACCAGAAGGCCCAGCACCAGCTGTTGAAGGACTCCAAACAGGCATGGAAACTATTGTGGATCAGGGAAGGAGCTGGAGCCCACTCTTAGCTGGTTCACAGCAAGGAGAAACAGATAAAGCAATGCTTCCTTCTGACAATCTGAAGTGTCAAGTGTTAGTAATAGTCCATGATCAAAAGGGTACCAAATGACAGAAAAGGTAACTGCCCTGACGAGAGAGTAGTGTGATAATCCTGGGACAGCAGCTGTTGTTGAATTGTGAGAGGTTTACTTTGCCCAAAGTTGGGAAGTGATTTTGCACTAGCTTGGATCCCTGCTTGCCATGACCCCAGTGTTAATAGGACTGAGCATGTTCTTGCGCTCATGATGTCTCCACCAAGGTCACCAAAATGCCTCAACTATAGCCAGAGTGTTAGTGTGTGATTTATTTATCTGTTTGAATGTACCATGTCAAATTCACAGTGATCAGGATGGAATTTTGTGAGCAAGCTCCGACAGGAACTTTCAATGATATTGCCAAGAACCATACTACCGCCTATCATTCAGAGGGTAAGAGATTATGCAAATTACCCAACTGTACTCTGTATGACCATTTGTGTATTTCACCTCCTGAGAGAAAGCTAAAGTGGCCTGAGCACATTCTGGAGCTGATTATGCTGAATAGCACTCCACACTCATTCACAGGCTATTCTCCTCACTATCTCTTCTTTAGACAAGACCCAGTAATTCCCGAGGATCATTTCCTTCATCTCACCACACCTTTTGATGGAGATAGTCCGGTCATGAGTGAATGGCCGAGCATCATGAAGTTAAACCAGGTCTTTGAGATAGTGTCCAATAGAACTGGGGGAGAAAAGTGCTGTAAAGAAAGACAGTGAATGAGCACAATATGAACAGGACTGACTATCCAATCAGCACAAGAGAATATCTCTAAAATTGGAATATTGGTCCAAATCCAGGATATATGGAATCCTGAATCCCAGAGAGTCTCCAAGCGCTGGATACAGATGGTCACACCTATGTTGTTGAGTCAAGAGCTGGAGGGCAGCCTCAGCAAACAGATCATGGGGGCAGTTGCTTGAAGTTGGGAGTCTGGAAGATGATGTGGACTCAAGCTTAGACTCTGAGATGCTTAGAAACCTGCTGTATCTGTGCGTGTTGACTTGAGTGAACTGGAGTTAGATAGCGATGAGGAAACCTGGAGTGATCCGTGAGTTGTGAATCCAGGAAGTGCACCCAGAGTTGGGAGGTCTCTTGCTGCCCTGCAAAGTGGCTCAGGGAGGGCCTTCTGGGAGGCTGAAACTGTAGCAACAAGTACCACCCAACACATGACTGGAACCCTAACTGACCTAATCCTTAATATGGGTAATCTGCCACAGAGTCTAGATCCCTTGGAAGATATCAGTCCAGGGATCAGACACTAAGAAGGTGTTCTTCACCTAATGTTGCATATTACTCTAGCACTTACCATTTGCCCTGACTGGTAATCCACAGGTGAATACTGCCTCTAATGCAGACTAAAAAATTCTAGTCACAGTTGGTATTAATTGAACTCACTGCTTGGCACATTGTCACCGTGTGCGTTGTGTAGTTGTCAGGACAGCAAGTTTCAAGCAGGGAACATTGAACTTACAGCAGTAGGTAGTGATAGTGATGAGGGGGCACTGAGCATAGGAGCTTCACTAGTATGTGGCAACACCGAGGAAGGGCAACTGGAAAGGTTGACTGGACTCTTTGATAGAAGGATGGCTAATGGGATGGGGAATAGTTTGACAAGAGACTCATTAGTCTACTGTAGCCCATAAACTTTCGTTGTACATATTGGAAGTATTTCCTTGTTTATACTTAATTTCCCTTGCTGCTTGTAATGACGATGCCGGTGGAATAAGAAACCCCTTTTCCCTTTTTGGGCCTTGTATGTTCAAATCTTGTGCATGTTTTTACAGTCTTCTATACAAGGCTTGAAAGATGTTACTTGTGAAGCAGAGTAGTGTGAAGCTGTAAGTTCACAACCTCTTTGGGGGGTGTATTTGGCACACTATTGATTCTTGTGAAGTGGCTTTGAACTCTGGGATTGCCATATTTTGAAATCAATATGTGGTAAATAGGCTAAGTGAAGGGGTTCATTACTCGTGCATATGCTTACAATGTTTAAACAATTTGTTCAAAAAGGGGAGTAGGGATAGCCCTAGTAACTATAGGCCGGTGAGTCTCACTCGGCGCAACATCGAGGGCCCAAGGGCCTGTACTGCGCTGTATTGTTCTATGTTCTATGTTCTATGTTCTAATTTACAAGATATCTGAGCTCTTAAAGTTGACTTATTTCTAATTTAAATCTCTCTGTGGTATTACATTTTAAATGAGAAAATTGATAACAGTTTTGTGTTTAAAAGGTTCTGAAAGCTATTGGGTTGCTTTGTTGAGAGAAAGCTCTTGGGCTAGTGAATTATCTACAGCTTTTCAGTGGAGATATTCAAACTTAAATCTCATATTGGATCTTCACTGTCTATTGTTTTTAGGCTATTTTGTGAAAGATGAATAAAGTCACTTTTGGCATTTTGTTTGAGGGAGTTGGAGAATTCAAAAGTCAACCCCACACAACCGTACTGTGTGAGTGGATTGTTATTTAAACAGGAGTCATTACCTATTAATTAGTTTACAGTTTTGACATCCATGTTACATTTATTACAGACTATAAATAACTGAATGTATTCAAGTTGTTGAGAAAGAAGATACCCCAAGTGAGTTTTGAGTTATTGGCTGTTATGGAATGATCATTAAACAATTTATTCCAGAACACACACAAAGTCAACAGATCTTGCATGCTATTTTTTCTCCCACTGGGGCACATTGTATTCAAGCAAGGTCACATCTGACTATTAATTAAAGCCTTCCAAACACAAATAAAAGTAAATAGAGATTGAAATTTAGTCCTATTTTCAGATATGTTTAATATAAACCAATTGTTTAACTATTGGAAACATAAGGTCTTATTGTATATTGTGGAAAGTATAAAACATACAGCAGAAATCAATCTTGGATGAGATCCCCTACAGTATGGAAATAGGCCTTTCGGCCCAACAAGTCCACACCGACCCTCTGAAGAGTAACCCACCCAGACCCATTCCCCTACATTTACCTAACTACGTATGACTAACATACCTAACACTATGGGCAATTTAGCATGGCCAATTCACCTGACCTGTACATCTCTTGGATTGTGGGAGGAAACCCACACAGGCACCGGGAGAATGTGCAAACTCCACTCAGACAAGGTGGGACTCAAACCCAGGTCCCTGACACTGTGAGGCAGCAGTGCTAACCACTGAGCCACCATGCTGCCCTTTCTTTAAGTATTGCAAATAACATGGTAATATTGCAATAGTTGCACACAGCAGAAGAATTTTATGCCATCTATTGCCAGATACATTTCCTATTTTCCATGGTGTACTTCCGATGACACTCAATCCCATTTATTAACAAGACCTTGTTTAGTTACTTCGTGAAACCTATTACGATTTCTTATTCCATTACCTATGTTAGTAGTAAGTTCCACATACTGATGACTCTTCGTTAGAGTAAAGAATGAGATTAATATAAATAATAGTACAATAAATTTGTTTTACACTGTCTAGAATTGGTTTGAGCGTACTTTCAGAATTTGGGCAGCAGCATTATCTATAACAGCCCGAAGCTACTGCAGTATAAACCACATTCAACCACTATTATCCTAGAGCAAAAACTATTGACGTTATTAAAAGCATGGAGTACAAGCGACAATGAAATTTTTTCTTGAAATATAGTATAGAATATAAGCCTAAGACATGTTTCATGAAAAAGGATAAACCTTTTCAATAAAATAATTTTGGTTTGTTTTTAAACTTATTTATTAGACATCGGCTTGGACCGCTAATCCCTCAATGCCCCTGAGAGGGTGTTGGACAATTTCAAAGTGCAACTAAGAGTCAACTATATCGCTATAGATCTGCTCATATGTAGGCTGGATCTGATAAAGACAATAGATTTCTTTTGTTCAAAGACACTAGTGAACGAGATGAGTTCTTGTGACAATCCACTCGTTTCATCATTGTTAATACTAGTTTTGTATTCGAAACTGAACCAAAAAACTGGATATTAATATCCCAGCTGCAGTGCTCAGGCTTGAACTCCTGCTTCCTGATTGTCAATCCAAGTTTCAGTATAACTAGTCCACTCACTATGCTACTTACATAGGGATAATTTTTAATGCTTTTATTTTGTTTCAATGCTGTAATTGGCAATGTTTTCAACCTCTTTATTACATCTGCTATATTCATTTTTAAAGAGATACTTTTATTTTCTGCAGATGCCTTTAGGCAGAATCATTCATTCATTCATTCATTTTGCTTTGTAACTCAGTCTTTTGCTTGAGGAAAACAGTATCATCGAATACCAAGTGATAGTTGTTTCAGTTCCATTAATTAACACACTTAAAGCTGGAAAATATGCGCAACATCCCAAAGTTTAATAAACGCTTGCCATCGGGGTCTTACAGAACTCTGTTATACGAGCTTTTTATCTCAAGGCCCAGAGTTCAAATTACACCAACAAAATGGAGATAATGAAACTTCTCGTTTTATTAGATTAGTTCTGGCAATTTTATTTTCTCCTTTGCACGGTTGATTATATAAAGCTGCTGTGAATTTGGTTCTTATTGATTCAGGAGTAGCAGCCTTGAAGAGCTAAAGGTGAAATACTGTGCTGAGTGGAAATATAATAATTTATAAAAATTTATTCATCCAGGGAATGTTGTGTCACTGGCTAGGCTAGCATTTATTACGCATCCCTAATTACCCAGAGGGCAGTTAACAGACAACCACATTGCTATGGGTCTGGAGTCATATCCAGAGCAGACAGGTAAGAATGACCGATTTCCTTCCCTACAGGACATTCGTGAACAAGTGGACATTTATGACCATCAACAATGGTTGTCATTAGACAAGCTTTTCATTCTGGATTTTTATTGAATTCAGATTTCACCATCTGCTACGTTGTGGTTTAAACCCATAAGCCCAGAGCATATGAGCTTGGAGTCTGGACTACTAGTCTAATGGTCTTACCTCTATGGCACCATCTCTCCAAAAACTGTAAAAGCTAGGGAGATATTTTGTTTAAGCAAATTAAATTATGACAATTTATCAATGACATAAACCACGGCTGGCGAGGACTATTTTTCTCTGCCAGAGGGTGCAGAAGTGTCAAATGCATCACTGTTCACAGTTCAGCTTGATAGCATTGCCCTGCTGACAGGGATTGCTTGATGATTTATAATAAGAAAATTGAAACCTTTGGCAAAGAATTTTTAACAAAAAATGTGGTAATCCTGATTAAAATGTTCTGTAAATTTGTTAATATGAATTGCTTCAATTAATGCTATACACAAGCTCCAGCTTTAACTTATTGCCAGCTAGAAGTTTGGATGGATATTGGTGGTGGGATGAGCAACCAAGGGGCAAACATCACATTCACCAACGTGACGTTGTGGCCACTTTAATTTAGGACATCACTTAAAAATGCAGAGTGACCATCCTCATGGTCTAAGTTCTAATCAGATAGCCCACCAAATATTTGTCATTTCTAGGTTTAAGAGTATTTTAAACAATGGGTACACCTTTTTTTTAAAGCAAGATTGCATTCCTGTTTTGCAGCTCCAATACTGCTATGCAGCTTTGTTTTAATGGTGTGTGAGCAAATAGTATGTGCCAGCGAAAGAGAGAGCGAGAGATCAGTCATTCTTTACATTTGTCACGTTCCTATCTTTATTTTTTCTTGCTTCTCCCAGACCACTCAACGCATTCAGTATGTGCACAAACCCCACATGGTTCCACTGATCTTCTCAATAGCTAAATACTCATTGACACTCTCTCTTTCCTCCTGTAGAACATTACAGCACACAACATGAAAGAGAGAAATAAGACTAGAAAGGAACAGAACATCAGTGCCTTAAGCCAAACAGCACAGAGTTGTGAATGTCATTGATCTGGATGCTCTGATCATCAGGAAAGTGAGATTGGTAATGTATGTGAGCATGGTGTCAGAGTATTACTTGTAACCCCTTCATTTCCCTCAGCAAAGATACAGCAAGATTCACTTTTACCTGCCTTCAACAGCCATAGTAACATTTGGCATTTTATATATGGGTCCTTTACTGAAACAAATTATTATTCAGCTGGAAACCTCGCAAGAGAAACACCCTCTGGAGGATGAATCATTAAGCCTCTAGTCCATCTCTGGTAACATAATAAACACTGATACTCCATGTCAGTTAGATATAAGGTTAGGATGTTTGATTCACAAGTGACTTGATATGGGGAGGCTGTGGATATAAGTGACAGTAGAAGAAGGTTGTATGATGATGGTGAAGCTCTCTTCCGAGATCTGCTGAGGAGGAATCAGTTCTGAAATTCAGAGGTCCAGTAGGGCCAAGAAGAACTATAGAGGATATTGGATAACCTGCCTCAAATTTAGATAACATCATGACTAAGTATGGGGAAGACTGCCTCCAGCCTGATCTGTATACAAGACAGACTCACCAAAATGTTTGTCTTACTTGTTCATCATTTCCAGTTGTTATATCGATGGTCTGGAATCTACCATTGAGGGCAGTTTTCATTCCTGCAGATGGGTGCAAATCATGAGACTTTACACGACTGGCAGAATCATGTAGTTGTATCTTGGAATTAGGTACTTTGCAGCCTTCAGACTCAACATGGTTTAACAATTTTCGATTTCCTATTTTTTTTATTGGGTGACATCTGTTAGTTATAACTGTTTTCCTTTCCCATTCAGAACTCTACTACACCCACTGGTTTGTTTCTTTAATTGCCCTATACTATCCCCTTTTTACCTTGCACCATCATCCATCTTATCCTTTAATCTCTTCTGCTTTCCACCCTGCCACAGACATTTGCTATTACCCTCTCCTAATTCCCTGTCTCTGGAATTTCTTAAAGCCGGTGGCATCGCAATCTTTTCAACTGCTACACAAAGATCTTTGACCTTAATCTGGTCATCTCTCCATGGATATTGCCAAACATGTTGAGCATTTCTCGCATTTTCTGCTTTTCTTTAATTTCAGATTTAGAGGATCTGCAGTATTTTGGTTTTATATTAATTTGATACATGAGTAAGGAAGTAGACCATGTTGATTCTTGATGAAAAATAAATCTATTACTGTTCACTTCCAATTAGTTCAAATGTGGAATGCACTGTAAAAATTAAATTGCTTCCATCGATGGAAGTAGTGGAAAGGATTTATGACCTTTTATAATTGATATTTGCAATCTAGTGTATGTCTAATGATTGCTCAGTCTTTGATTGTACAAGGATAATGTTCTCGTTACCATCTACCAAGCATTGTGTAATGAATATCCTGGTTGTAGGTAAGGAGAAAGTGAGGACTGCAGATGCTGGAGATCAGAGTCAAAAAGTGTGGTGCTGGAAAAGCGCAGCTGGTCAGGCAGCATCCGAGGAGCAGGAGATTTGACATATCGAGCATAAGCTCTTCATCAGGAATGTTCTGATTCCTGACACATTCCTGATGAAGAGCTTGTGCTCAAAACGTTGACTCTCCTGTTCCTCAGATGGCAGCCTGACGGGCTGTGCTTTTCCAGCACCATACTGAAGGTAACCTTATTATTATCTCAAATCATGAATCATTTGCAACTTTTTGTTGGATAAATGGATATATCCCATTAAACAAATAATCAGTTCAAATACTACCAACTTATGTTGTTGAAAGCTCTACAGAAAGGAATTTTCAATGACAGATGTGCTCATATAAACAGCAAGTATCAAGTATAGAATTGTGGAGAATCTGTGGGCAATTTATCCAACATCAGTTAATGAACATTTCAGCACAAGGAAAATGCTTTTAATTTAATTGAAATAACAAACCAATATATTGAAAATAGAGACTAATAATGTAAGAATCATGTTAAAATTATCATTCATATAAAAATCCCAGGTCTGAACTTTGGACTATAACAAGGGTGTGTACATAACTATTTCTTCAGCAGTGCTAAATGTTAGTCAGACCATTGGCTTGTCAGTTTCATTTATCCTATTGTCGAGAGCTATCCTAAAAATTACATTTACACTGGGGCCCTAGAAAAAATAAATCACTACCAGGAACAGTGAATACTTGAATTGTGTATGTTCAAGCAGGGAGTTGGTTTCAACTTGGGCTTAAAAGTCCACAGACAAAAAAAATTCTCAGTACAGGTTATGATAGCACAGTGCAGTGTGAAACAAAATTTTTAAAAAACTACAGCAATTGCACTGTTGATTCTCCACACAGCATAAGATTATACGAGGAGACAAAAATTAATACTATTTGGAAAAGACAGGCAACACCAGAAAAATGACTACCAAATTCCTCAGTATGAATTAGAAGGCCACAAATGTCCTACCTGCAGTTGTACATCTTAAACAAAGAATAGTTTTTTTTTAGATTTAGTTGTTCCAGAAACAGATACACTAGCAGAGAACTATTGGAAATAAGGGGTTGTACAGAGTCAACATTTCAGGCCTAACTCAAGAGGACCAGAAAGATTCTGTTTACCATGGCAAATGCTACAAAATCAGTTTAATGTAAAAATAAACTTTAGAATTCACTATCTAGAACAATCTTACAATCAACAACCACAAGGATCAGTTGATAAGTTTTTTTTGGATGTTTTATATAAGGGCAAGGTTGATAATTTCTCAAGAGGCTGAGCTATCTGAATGGATAATGGAGCTTGTTCTTCAACACATGTTGAAATTTTCCAAAAGACTTTTTGTCTCCACACATCACACCCAACATCAATCAAAAGCCCATTGCACATAGTCTCTGTTTATTGTCACCTATCCAAATTTCTACCCCAGCTAATATATCATCCACTTTACCATAAGTTTTTAAATTTTCCAACATAACCTTTGTGGCAGCTTATCAAGTGTCTTGTGGCTTCCCTATATGACCAATACATATTACTCCTTCAATAAATTAGTCAAACAATTTCCCTTTGATGAAACCGGGCTGCATTTTCCTGAGCGAAGGACCAGGATGAAACTGTATGGCCAAATGGCATTGTTGCAGTTCAACAAACTGTGCTAGAAGTATGTTAAATAAACCTTTAAAATTTACAAAGGAATTGACTCCACACTACTTAAATCTGCTTTTTAACATTGTACAAGAAATACAACAAAGACTACTCCCTGCCTAATGCTCTGACCTTTGATTGACACAGAGTAACGACCAGCCGGGGAAATGTTCTCAGGAGATCACTGGTAAACAAGAGAGATTTTTTACTGGCTGGGCTTCCAAAAGATCGTGAGATGCCTGCAGCTTCAATTCAATTCATGAACCCCAAAAAGAATTGCATTAGGTTCAAGGATAATGGGATTTAATTGGCTCAATAATGAGTACAACTAATATCCTGCAACTAGTGTCTGTGAATCCTGCATTAGCACATTTGTCTTTAGACTAAATTGGGGGAGGTTTAGCTCCACAGGGAGACTGACACAGGGCCTCCCTTATGATTAAATGAGTCCAGCCATCATAATTCCTATTGTGATGGGCTGCATAGTGTGTGAGAAGATTACAAACTGTCTTGGGAAAGATGAAATTTAATGTGAAATATGATAATTTAAAATTCTTTAAACTTTAAAGGAACGTGACTATCTTTTAAAGCTATAGAGCTTTAAACTTTTTGTCAGACTGAATTATAATTTTCCCATTTCTATTGCCAAATGCAGAATCATGTCATTAAATATAGTAGCTCAAAATTACTTTAAACTGTGTCACCCCTGTCCTTAATTGCATCTGAAGACAGCCACAAGTCCTTCTCCAGGACTCTTCAAATTCAACCTGCAGTTGTTCTAAACCTTACAGCTTCAAAATTGCACATGCATGTGGGGAATCAAATGTTTCAGCAGCAGCTTTGTAGCTTTTTCTGTGTTAAAGATACTATATGAATGAAAGCTGTTGTTGTGTTCTCATGCTGTAAAGTCCAATTCATTCCGGCACTGATATGCTGTCTCATAAAGGCATCTTTAAATGTTCAAAGGCTGTCATGTTATGTACCTTATGGCAATATTTATTGTTATTAATATATTTTGTAGTTGCTAGATTTTTGCTTTTGATTGTTGGAGGCTGCCTAAACCCCTAAAGAGCAGTTTATAAAATTATGCGTTTGAGGCTGAGAAAAAGAATTACTGTTTTTATTGGGGCTTGACACTATTACAACACTGGGAGTTGTGAGCTCTAAGCAATGCTTTACTTTCTGTACTTACAGGTCCTAAATGAATAACAATGGGTGGATTGGATTTTTTTTGCCTTGCAGGGCACCTGTGTCAGCTTACTACAAAATCAATACTAGCTGCATCCTGTTTGCATTGTGGAGAAAAAGCAGTATCCCCATGTTAGGAGCTATTTTTAATATATTCAAATATAGGGCAGCAAGGTATTCACTTTATTCAGTAATGATGTTTTGAAGCAGCGTTGCTGCAGTATTGGATATTGATTTAAGACAAAGTGTTAAAACTTCAGCTTCTCTCAGCAACCAGAAAAAGGAAGCAGTGTGTGTGTCATGGAGAATCACAAACCCCAATAAACAGGAATTGGTAAAGTGCTTCCTAAATAAAACTACAAATGGGGGCCTTAATAATTTTCTTTATGATTCTGCCTATGCTTTCCTTCCTAGAGCACAAAAGACAGCTAACTGTGATCTTGATGGACCCAGATCAAAACACATTGGGTAGACTGCCTTTCCTCCACCTCATAGCCAGCAATGAGGTGGGTTGCAAGGAGGGACAGAAGACATACCTGTGTAAAAAGGCCGGAGGGTGCCAGGTCGAAACTGTGTCACCTTCCTGATTTGGAAAGTATAAGGACATTCATTGCATCTGGTGAACTATTGAGAAATGCAAGATCCACTTAAAAGACTCTTCTGTTGCCACTTGTATGTAACCATTATATATAGGGTGGTATCTCAAGACTGTGGGCAAGCTGACAGGTATGTCAGCAGCCTGATTGGGGATCCCTTCTACACTGGGTAGTCTGTCCAACAGAGAGACCTGCCATTGGCATGGGCTGTACATGGGTGAAGACTCTTACCCATCTGCCCTCAATATTTGCCTATTTCTCCACCCCAACCCTTCATTGACACATTCTTATCTTGTTTGAGTGAACCCACCTTACAAACCTCCACTCCAGGCTCCAGCCATGATCCTGAGACTATTACAATGCTAGCGTGACTACATTTCCCAGTGGCCTAATGGTACTGAGGAGCTGGTTATTTTTAATCAGCCAGCTGTTCTCGAAGATGGAACATCCACGCAGAAGCTGTCAAGCCCCTGACTTCAATCAGGCAAGTGCCTGACTGGTGGTCAGTTACTTTGAAGAGTTACAAGGTTGCCACTGCAGGGTCATCACTGATCCATGAGCCAGTGACTGAGCCTATTGCTATATGTGTTGATTCCACGTCCTGTATTCACTGACACACCATGAGTAATGTTACATTCTCACTCGTATATTTTAATAACACAAAAGTCATCAGTCTATCCGAATTTTACTTTCAAAGCAGCACTAATAATCATATGTTAGGCCTGGAGCCTTGATTTGTTATGTTTTGGGTCAAAAGAATTGTATCCTTAAGCTGCTCACTCTACGTTATTCTTGAGAACAAATGTCACCTGTGTAACAAACTATGCCCACAGATTAGTGCAAACCATGATGTTCATGAAACAAGTTATTTTGACAAAAATTTTAAACCGGGCATAGATATTAATCAAAAATGGAAAAATCAGGTACATGAGGGAAAATATGCTTGTGATGTCTATAAATAGTTCATTCAACTTAAATGTATAATAAAAAGAAACTTAATTCTGTTTTATATTTTCAAACCAATATAATTTCTTGTATATTTTAAAGTGGTTGTTGTCAGAATTAAAATAAAAAAACTCTCTTCTTTTCTTTGGCATGACATGAAGGGGACTCAGTGGTTCGCACTGCGGCTAGGGTGTCAGGCACTGTCTGTGTGGAGTTTGCACATTCTCCCTGTGTCTGCGTGGGTTTCCTCCAAGTGCTCCGGCTTCCTCCCACAGTCCAAAGATGTGCAGGTTGTGTGTATTGGCCATTTTAAATTGCCCATTGTGACCGAGGATGTGCAGGTTAGGTGGATTAGCCATGGTAAATGCAGGGTTGCAAGGATAGGATAGAGGGGCAGGTCTGAGTTGGATGCTCTTCAGAGGGACAGTGTGGATTCAATGTGCTGAATGGGCTACTTCCACACTGTAGGGATTCTATGATGCAAAATAAAAGAAGGGGTGAATTTTTAACATTAAGTGTAATAATCCAGAGTTATGGCCCATCAAAGGTGTGCTAGAATAATTAACGATACCAACTGCAGCGTCTGTGTTTTGGACAGAAACTCATAAATAAAAACTTGTGCGTTCTGATGTGTTTATAGTGTTTCTGCAGCAGATCCATAAATCAGACAAATGTGTCTGTCATATATATTTGCAGCCACTGTGCAACAGTCATATTGTTAAATTTAATGTAGTGTGGTAATATTTTATGCAGTTGTACCTCATTATAATTGCTTCACAGCAATATTTTTCACATTTTAAAAACTGATCAACAAACTTCATGAATATGAAATTTAGTATGTGTTTACGGTATGAAGTCTAAAATTTTGAATCACAGTCTATAAAGTGACTAAACAAGAATTGGCACTTCAACTATCTGGTTGTAACACTGCTGGAGTATTAAACGCTTAACGAGGGCACACAGCATTAAATACAAGTCTTGACAAACCTCAGACACTAGTTTGCCTATTACTTGAGTCTCAGTGAAAGAGAGAGAGAGAGAGAGAGAGAAAGCAAGATCTACTGCCAAAGGCTCAATAATCTTGTATTGAATCGACAGAAGAATAGCCTGTAGGGTATAGTTGCTGCAGCTGTAGACTTCAGAAATTTACTTTGCAGTTTATAGAATCAGTTTAATTTCCAGTTTGATTTTTGATACAATCTGTATTTAGCTTTTGGCTGATTTTAAAATTACTGTTTTTATTTTCACAGACTTTAAAACAATGAGTTTTATTCTTTTAGGCAGTATAAATTTGTTGAATAATTAGTTTAGTCTCATTTTCATTCATGCTGGAAAGACACAGCAGGCCAGGCAGCATCCGAGGAGCAGGATTCCTGAAGAAGGGCTTATGCCTGAAACGTTCATTCTCCTGCTCCTCAGATGCTGCCTGGCCTGCTGTGTTTTTCCAGCATCACATTTTTCAACTCTAGTCTCCAGCATCTGCAGTCCTCACTTTCTCCTACATTTTCATTCATATCTAGATCAACAGCTATGAACTACCTGGCCAGTGTGAAACATAAGCTTTAATTATTTCCTAATTAATCATGCTTCAATGTTGAACAATGTTAAACTTGATCTTGGCATATGAGCTTCCTTCCTCTTATCATTTTGGAACACAATAACTGATCAACAAACTTCATGAATATGAAATTTAGTATGTGTTTACGGTATGAAGTCTAAAATTTTGCATTTAATTAAGGTCACAAATCCAAGATCTAGAAAGTATTATTCAATTCTAGTCGCCTGTTGGTAAAAGAACAACTTTCCACCTAAGTTTCAGGTTCTGATTTGGGTTTTGTTTTACTAACGCAACAAAGTGATTAGATACAAAGAATTTGGATTTGATTTGTGCAATTCCTCTGAAGAACAATTTTCCTGTTTCGATGCTTGCCATCTTAGGGTGTGTTTCATGTGTGTAGCTACAAGAATGCTCTGCCACTCACCTGCAACATCTTCCCTCACTCACTCTCGCTCTCTCAAAACGTCCCCAACATGAACGCTGCATGTACACCCCTGTCAGGAACACCTCACCACCTTCTGATGACCTGCACCAGCACTAACAGCCATGCTACCACTTGCATCTTCATCCCTCCCTTTTCTCTTTCTCTTTTCCTGAAGAAGATCCCACAATGTAGGTCTCATTCCCATGGCAACGGCACCCCCTGCTGCCCCTGCCCTCCCCCTTTCTCCTGGAAGGACCTGATAGACTAACCATTGGTGATCCTAAAGCAACCTAACTGGACAGCCCTGGATGAGAGGTGCCCTTTGATTGATGCCTGTGTATCTCCCTGATCATGTTAGCTGTAGCTCCCAGATTGGGATCAGAGGCTGACTTGATTGACTTTTCCAGGACCCTCTGATTGACAGGTGACTCCAGAGACTTTGGTGAGAACTACGTCCCCAATAGTTTGAGACATGGCTGCTTGCAGTGTGTTTGCAGCATAAGCTGCTGATACATAGAGGAGATTTGATTTATAACACTGCTGTACAAGAAGATGTACATCTCCTTGACTGAGGGCTGCTGACCAGCAAGGTAAGCTGATTGTGTGACTGTGCTAATTGGTATTGAAAGACAAGGTATGGATGGTGGCAACACGTTGGTATATGCTAAGTGAGTGATTGCTAGGAGAGCAAGTGAGCATCTCTGAAATGCAGTGTTGAGAGTGCGGTGCTGAAAAAACACAGCAGGTCAGGCAGCATCCGAGGAGCATGAGAATCGACGTTTTGGGCAAAAGCCTGAAGCATTGACTCTCCTGCTCCTCAGATGCTGCCTTACGGGCTGTGCTTTTCCAGCACCACACTTTTGACTCTGATCTCCAGCATCTGCAGTCCTCGCTTTCTCCGTCTCTGAAATGCAATCTGGTCCAATTCATGAGCTGGTTGTTTGTCCCTGCATGCAATGTATCTTTGCAACAGTCTATTAATGCTGATTTGCAGTGTGCCTTGCAATGCAAGTCTGTACTTCCTAAGTATTCTGCAAATGGATCAGAGCAGAGCTATGATGATGATTGTGAGGGGTTGGGAAATCTCAGATGCCAGGATGGTATGTGTCTCAGAGGGAATGTGGAGATATAATTGTATTCCCACAGGTCAGTTGCTGTTGTCCTTCTAGATTGGAGAAGCTGTGGGTTTGGGAGGAGCAATTAAATAAATCTTGACAAGTTGCTGCAATAGATAACACACACTGCAGCCACTGTTGATAAAGTAAATGAAGGTGGATAAGATGCCTAAGAACTGGGCTGTCCTATCAAGGATAATATCAACTTTCCGAAGTATTATTGGAGCTACACACATCCGGGTAAGTGGACGGTATTCCATCAGGCTCATATGCCTTTTGGCAATTGGAAAGGTTTTCAAAAATCAAGAGGTGAGCCACTTGCTGCAAACTTTCCTGCTCTTTTCATCACAACAATTATATGGCAGTTTCAAGTAAGTTTTTATTTAATTGATGTCCTAGGAAATTGATGATAGGGACTTTGAATGGTGTGGAACTGCAAAGGCCATGAAATGGACTGTAGCTATGAATTGTTCCTCTTTATTTCTCAGGCGTTTCTTCCATACAGCATGATTTATCACTAATAAAGCTTACATTTTATTCAGTTTTATTTTGATAAGTGAGCATAGTATTTTACATTTCCTCAACTCAAACCTATAATCAGTACTGTAGTAATCATTTGTGGTACTTAAGCAAATTTTGCATACCCATGACTCAACTTTAAATTTCATGGCCTTTGTTCTGTCAAGTATTCTCCACTAACTGGAACACCAAGGAGAACCATTGGCATTATAGGTTAAGCAGTTGACAGATAATCCACTGTTTTGTTTGTCATTTTTCTTCATGAGTTAATATTGCTTCTGTTACAAATTTGAGGCAATCATTTCTTTGCAACAATTGTTTTGCCTCCAACAATGCTTTGTTCTAATTACAGGGAACATCTGTTGACTTTCTATCTTGCATCACAATTTTCAGCAATTCATTTTTTATAATGTTTTGACAAATGATTTTTGAAGCTCATCAATGTAGTTTAATTATATTCTGCTTCATTTATTTGAATGGCAATGTATTTTTGGATAATTTCAGAAATAGGCTGCATGATTGTTTTCAGTTTTCAAACCTGAGGCGTAATGAAAAATTCAGGAATGTTTGCACTAATTTGTTTTGCAAAACACAGTGCACATAAAATGTTGCAGGGTGTGGAAAAAGCATTTTTTAGTAGCTATTAATCAAAATGCATATTCAATAATATCTGCAACAAACACCCACTAGAATTTTCTAATTTCAGTGTTATCTTGAGTGGATCCTTAGTAATAGCATTAGCCAAGACATTAACTGTGCCTGAAATGCTCCTGGAGTAAATTAGAAATATTCTGTAACACTCTTGACAGCTGATATATTGCAAGTGAAATAACAGCTAGCAATGTATTTGTTTAGTGAACACTCTGATGAGAAACATCACAATTGCATTTCATCTGAGAATTATCCTTTCCAAACAACAGAAAATAAGTAAGAGAATAAATAATTTGGAAGCATCCTTTGGTTAGGGCAGGTAAACAAAACAAAAGTGCAAACATATATTTTCTATACTGGTGCTAAAAAATTTCAAATAATTGAGAATTTTTTTACTTGAGCTTAATGATATGTTTGTAAGGCTTTGCATTTGTGTGTTCCATCAATTAAATAACACAACTTAAAAAAGCTTCAGAGCAGGGAAATGAACCAAACAGTAGCAGTAAAAGGATAGAAACTAGTGAATTACAGTTGATAATATAAATTTTGAGATTATTTTCAAAGGATGGGAGGAAATGGTAAGGCAAATAGGGTTGGTGGACATGTTTCAGGGAGTATAAGCAAAGACAGGAAGTCATGCCCCTGAGAGTCCCATCTAGAATGTCTGGTTACAGTAGTTAGTAAGCATGTAATAACATCTTAAATAAGGACAAAGATTTCAAATCTGTTAAACTGAATTACAGGAAACCAGAGGACATCAGTGAGAGCAAGGATGATAGACAAGAGAGAATTCCAGCAAGACAGGAAATGGGCAATGGAGTTTTCAACTAAATGGACTGATGTAGGGTGCAGTTTGAGATGTCAGAAACAGATTGGAAAAGCAAATCTGAAGGATAACAAATGTATATGTGAAGGATTTCAGTGGGGGGGCAAGGTTGGAGGTAGACTGTGACTGGAGGTGAAAATATTAGCAAGAAATTCAAAGTTGAGTTCCTGATAAATACATTGTTTTGTTTGTATGCTAACTGTGGTTTACCTCAGTAAGCAAGCTTACAGTGTTCATTTAGAGGATGTTCTTTTTTTTAAACCAAGAATTAGTAATATGATAATGGAAATGGATTATCAATATTCAACTTCTATCATCTGATTTTAATATCTGAGACCTTCATAGACACTTAACAATTGTTTAGATCAATATTTATCATTTCTATGATCACCTGACCAGGTTAAGTCATATTAGAATTAGAATTCATACAACATGGAAACGGGCCCTTTGGCCCAACAAGTCCACACTGGCCCCTCCGAAGAGTAACGCACCCAAACCCATTCCACTAACCTATTATCACCCCTGACTAATGCACCTAACCTCCACATCCCTGAACACTACGGGCAATTTAGCATGGCCAATTCACCTAACCTGCACATCTTTGGATTGTGGGAAGAAACTGAAGCACCCGGAAGAAACCCACACAGACATGGGGAGAATGTGCAAACTCCACACAGGCAGATACCCAAGGCTGGAATTGAACCTGGGTCTCTGGTGCTGTGAGGCAGCAGTGCTAACCACTAAGCCACTGCCCGCTTATGAAAATGAGAGTCAAGCTTATGAAAATAAGATCTTTAAACAAGGATCAGTCTGAGCCAAAATTAATATTGTTATAAAAGGGCACTAAACTTCGATCTGAATCTCCTCATTGAAAACATGAAAATGTCACTCTGTGTCTCTCGTTCTTGTGTGGAGATACTGGAAAATCTCCAGTATTGTCTTCCATTCACTTTGCTATGCAAATCCCTATTTGAAGCAGGATTAAAGCACTTTTAGTCAAAGGAAAAATTTTCAACTAGTGAAGAAAGAATGCTTTGAATAATCTTTCAACAGGAAATAAGAACTATGAAGGAATTGCTACGAACAGAAATACAACAACTCATCAAATCATGTGGTGCAGTCTGATCCCACAATCAATGGATCAGATTTAATCTCTGCAGTCCTGCCACATCCAGCTGGAAGTGATGTTAGACAATTAGGTCAACTAACAGGAAATGGAAGATCTTCAGGTTTTTAACTAGAAGATACAGATTAGAGTTTAGTGCCCTTTTATAACAATATTAATTATGGCTCAGATTGATCCTTGTTTAAAGATCTTTGTACCTAAATCAAATTTACTGCAGTGATTCAAAAAGGCAGCTCACCACCTCCTTCTCAAGGGCAACTACAGTTGGACAATACATGCCGACCCAGCCAGCAATGCCCACTTTCCATGGACGAATAATAGAAAACCTCACTTTCTAACAGCTCTGTGGAATTACTTTCACTACAACTGCTTGCAGTGATTCAAGGAGATGACCCATCATTAACTTTTCAATAAATGACTTACCCAATTGTCAACAGTCCATTTCTCATGGAAAAATAAAGATGCTATAACTGGGATTGAATTTGAGTTGATACAATACTTTCAGTGTAATATTCCATAATTGAACATGTACATGTTTTGAAAGATAGCTGGAGAAACAGCTACGAAAGAAGTTAACATGATGGGAATGTCTGACTTGATGGATTCACGTATAACTACAACAATTGATAATGTTCTTTTCCAGACTATTGAATATTCTGCTTGTTCTTTTAACAAATTACAGCCTCTTTAAGTACTTTAGAATAGTGGATCCTAATTAGCTGGATTTATGTTCTTTTCTCTCCTCAAATTAGTCAAGGGGAAAATGTTTTGAGATACAGTCACAGTCAGTAAGGTTCAAGATTTGCAGAATGGACCGTTGACCTAAAGAAATTAGATGAGACTGAAGACTGTGATAAGAGGAGCTCCAGCATGGTCTGTGTCTGGTCATGTGCACGTCACCCATATAATAGGGTGGATTGGGCACTGTATGTGGTGGGGGAAGCATGACTAGACAAATTCTGCCACAAGTTCTTGTTCATTGACCTCAACAGGGAGCTTGGCATGTCACTGAGTGTTAAATATTCAATAGAAGGATGGACAAGGACAATCTGTAGGAGGCCCACGGACATTACTTCTATTCAAAGAACAGCAGGTTAATACAATTCTCAACTGTACATTGTAAACTGCAGCTGAAATACTGTAATGTGGTAAATCTTATGTCCAGTAAACATTACTGTTATTGATTTGATGTCCACTTGGGGCAATTGGAAAGTGTCTTTGAAAGTCACTATAGCTTTTTTTTAATCATTGCATTATAACATAAAAAAACTATTGCCGAGAAAGTTCTAATGTTCAAAAATGTGAAATTTGAACATAATCATAAAGCAGCGCACAGAGGGGTTCCTGAACTTCACATGCAATGCTATTTTAAAACAGCATTATTTGCCATTACATTAACAATATCAGTAACTGCCATACATTAAAAGTATATTATGTAATAAACACATTTGTGATAAAAAGAATATGGTTCATTGCTCTGAAAATTATGCAAATAATTGTAAAATTGACTGCATTATTGTGCAGATCATTGTCACTCTAAATATCCATCCTAACACGGAACAAGGTAAATGCGAATCCTTTAATGAAACTACTTGTATCAGTTACTGAAGCATGTACTATACTCAATGGATAATAAAGAAATTACTTGCCTATAAAATGTTACATGATTCATTTGCGGACTGTTGGAAGTTACAAGAAGCTAATACATGTATGTGTTTTGCCTTGGGGAAACTTTAACAGGCTATATTTTTCCAAATTGAAGTCCGAGTTATTCTTAAAAGCAAAGTTTCAGCAAGACATATTTTATGATTCATGGCAGCCATGCAATGTGAAGTCAATTTAATGGAAGTAGAAGCTTATTTTACATGTCGTGGACAGACACCCCAGGATGGAACAAGAAGTGATGAAATATTTTATTCCTAATTTAAATGAAAAACGTAAATTTATACCATTTTATTCAAAATTAAATGTCATTTTCCAAAGTACATTTTCTATTAGAGCTAATTGTGAAAGAGTCATGATGATAAACATTACTGTTTTTGTTACTTTGAAATGGAATTCTTGCTGAAATGAATTTAGTTGTGGTTCATTATTACATCGCAGTTGTTTGGGTTGTCGATCACTCAGATTCTCTATTACACTGATATCATTACTGGATGTTAGACATTTCAATTCCTTGCTCAGTAGTGAAAACCATTGCATTGGGAGGCACTGTAATAATGTCATGAATTGTAATAGGAAACCTCAGCTATCAAAAATAGTAAATGAAAAAAAGATCCATATGTACTATGGGAAAGAAACATCAGAGGAGAATTTTATAGATCTCTGTGAACGAGTTTGAAAACAGGAGTCTTATGGAGCGTAGTACTGTACATGGTCTTCCTTCCACCTGCCCCAATCTGTCTCTGCTGTGATGTTGGAAGTAATAAATGTGGATGTAGGAATGAATGTGAGATTCTCTCTGACATTTCCACTGAAGATGGGGAATGCTGTGCCTGGTATATGTAGCTACATACACTAAGGGAAGGGATATACAGTTTTTGGGATAGACCATTGACATGCAATGGAAGTCCTGGTAGAGAGAGTTCAGAGATTTTTCTGTATTGCCAATGGAGTTCTATTTCACGCTACTGTTGCACTAACTGGTGATATACTGTCTAGTCTCCAGACGAACAAAGGGATTACTGATGATAAGGAGAGAGAGAGAGAGAACGAGAGGTAACGAGAAGTGTAAATGATTGAAAATAGGTTCGCTCTGCTGGGAGCAACACATGCAAGACATGACTTGTGGTGCTGGGGAAGGGTATCAAAGAGGAAGGTGTTCATGTTATGAAATTGCTAAACTCAATGTTGAATCCTTACGGCTGTAAGGTGGAAGATGAGGTGCTATTCCTCCAGCATGTGTTAAACTTCGCTGGAGCACTGCAGCAGATGTGAGGCAGAAATGTTGGCCAGGGAATATAGTGGTGTGTTGAAGTAGCAGGCAACTGGAAGCTCAGGGCCATTTTTATAGACAGAGTAGTCTACAGAGTGGTCACCTAGTCTGCATTTTGTCACCCCATGTACAGGACACCACATTTTGAGCAGTGCATACAGTAGACTAGATTAAGTGAAATACAGGTAAATTGCTGCTTCACCTAGAAAGTGTGTCTGGGACCTTAGTTAGTGAGGAAGGAGGAAATAAATGACTGGTGTTACACCCTCTGTGATTGTATGGGAAGGTGCCGTAACAGTGTTGGGGGGAGTTGGAGTGGAAAGGAGAGTGCACCATGCTGTTGTGTAGGAAATAGTCCTTGTGAAATGCTGACAAGGGGAATGTGTAGTCAGCATCCCACTGGATGTGATGGAAGTGGCCGCCAGTGATCCTTTGGCTGTGGATGCTGGTGTGATTGTAATTGAGGACCAGGAGGATGCTATTGGTGTTGAGAGGTGAGGAAAGGGGTGAGGGCAGAAGTGCAGGAAATGGGTTGGCCCTGTTAATGAAATGTGACAGGGAATCCTTCGCTGAGGGGAAAGAACGTGGATATTTCTGAGGCACCCCTGCACAAGGCGGCATCATCAGAACAGATGCAACAAAGATGGAGAAACTTGGCGAATGGAATGGAGCCCTTACAGAAAGCAGGGTGTAAGGATATATAGTCAAGGTAACTGTGGGAGTGATGGGTTTGTAATGGATGTTGGTGGCCAGCTTATCTCCAGAAATGGATGCAAGGGATATTGAAGAAGAAGAGAAATGTGAGGGGGTGTCAGATATGGACCAGGTGAGGGAGAGAACAGGGTGGAAATTGAAGCAAAACTGATACATTTTTCCAGTTCCACATATGGACTGAAATTGGTCAAACCATTTGATTGAATGTGATCCACCCTCTCACCACCAAGGACTGGTCCGCTTTGACTTTAAGACATGGCCATTTAGTTGAAGCACATGAAATGTTTTTGTCAAATGTGATGCTGATATATGCTGCAGGTATGGCATTAATGTAGCCTGGTGCCATGCAGCAACATCATCTCCTGATTCACCTGTCTGTTGGAATCAAGTTAATGGAAAACACCAATAAGGTTCCTGTACTTAACAAGAACTACTGTTTCTCATAAATAGATAAATTCTAATCACAAATAAACAGTTATGACCTATTAACATCTGACCATACTGGTTAAAATCCCTACACACATACACAGACAAACAAATGGATATTGGTCTAATGGAAGGAGGCGATAAAACTGGTCAATTCAGTTCAATAGCACCAATCAACAACTTTCCTTTTACTCGAGAGAGAGAGAGAAAGTGAAAGATTCCTCCTACTGTCCGAAGATATGCAGTTTAGGTGGATTGGCCATACTAAATAGGGGGGGGAGGGGGCGATGGGTCTGGGAGGGATGCTCTTTGGAGGGTCGCTGTGGACTTGATGGGCCAAAAGGCCTCTTACTGCATTATAGGGTTTCTATGATTCTAATCTTTCTTTCCAGCAGTTCAAAGACTTCTCCCACAAGCTGTTCAGCTACTCAAGAACCAGAGTTTTTGCATAGCTGATCATAACTGATCACAATCCCCCAAACTGTTGCCAGCCAAATCTCACTCTACAGACACGTGCTGTGCTGTTTATAACCATCTTACCCACTACTTGAATAAAGCAGAAATGAGGATATTTTCTAATCAACCTGTTCAGAGATGTTGCTCCACACCTCCTGAACCTCCTGCTTCAGAGGTAGAGGCACAACCACTACACCATAATACCTTAAATAGTAACGTATACACAACGCAAAATGACCAACGCAAAATGTAACACATTTTTAAAACTCATTTTCCTTTCACAGTCCCTAATTTAAAAGCAGTTCTTTTTCATTTAAGTCAACAAAAAAAAAGAAGAAATTAAAGGATATGGTCTTTACACTAGTAATTCAGTCCTTCACCTGTGGGCTGAGGTGCAATTATGGCTGCAGACAGATTTCAATGAGGATTTCTTTTAATGAAGCACAGATATCACACATACTCCTCCCTGCTGAGGTTCAGATAGAAGAATGGGTCCTTGACCCAAAGTGAATAAGGCCTCGTGTAATGAAAATTTCTCCACCTCTTTCTCCCAGTTCCAACTGCCTTTGCTTGCTTTTGCTCATTCTCCTGGTCCCACACTGTTCCAAGAGGGAGGGAAGTCATTTCTGTGATCAACCAATTTAAGCATAAGACAGCAAAAAATGATGACAAGTACTTAACATGTCACTCTTTGTAGAGTTTTGAAACATGAACCAAAACTTGCAGAATGGTAACAACCGCCAATAGGAATCAACCGACAGCTAAGCATTGATGATCTCTTTAAATGACACTGGTGGGGAATTTGTGCTGCTGACCTTTGCTGCGTGTTCACCTGTAAGCTTACAACAAATGTCAGCCGAACTCCAAAATCTGTTTTGCATGCTGATTGACATTACGTTTGCATAGAACTTGTTCTAAGTACTTCTGCCAGTCGTACATCCTAGCAGTCATACTGACACCTTCATCAAGAAGGCATCCAGGAATCTGTTCACATGCTGTTGTAATGGTATATGTAGTTTCAAATCTAGTAGTTTTTGAGACAGACTTTAATTGAAAAGGGAAACTGAGAAAAGAAATTGACCCATCCACATTCTAAAGAAACTATGACAGAAACTGGGATCGAAAACAAGTCATCTGGAGAATCTGAAACTGGGTCAAAACATAAAAGGACACAGACCCATCAGAGTTTATTAGTTGATGAGTCCAGTGGTGAAACATGGGCAGGTTGAAGAAAACTGAGGCCAGATCCTGAAACTGACAATAGACACCAAAAATATTTCTCAGAGCAGCTGTTACTGTTACCTGAAGATAACATTGGTGGATTGTCTAGATTGTCATAAGCAAAGGTCTGCAGGCATATACTATTTTTTAGTGAAGATTGTGCTTGTGAAGTTCAAGTTGGATGTACACTGCTATTGAAGATTAGATGAAATCCTTCAGAAAGGAGGATAGAGTTTTGAAGGACTTTGTGGCTAAGATTAATAACATAAATGCTGGACGAACAGCAAATCTAATTGACAAAATCTGTCTTAGCCTCATCTATCATTTAGTGTGTACCTGTAATTTATAGTTTCTAATTGACTGCAATTTGCTGGTTAATTCATATTTAACTATTTAAATAGTTATGTTGATTTCGGGTTTTAGACTATAGCTAATAACCTAACATAAGTGATAGTAATTGCTAAAAAGATACAATAAGTTGGAGCTATTAGTCTTGCACTTATTGGAACTAGGAGTAAGAAATCTTGGAAAAGAAAGACACCCTTTTTTATACAGCACGAGAACAGGGTGAGGATTGGCCAGAGAAGCATCATTTTTGTAGAAGTGAAGTGTCAACCTTAATTCTCAGACTAGTATATGTATTGGTCAGGGCATTGCCTTGGGGATGTCTCCATAATCCCACATTTGGAAAATGTGCAGTATATTGTTATGAAGATGTGGGTGTACTTTAAGAAAGTTAAAAGCAGCAGAACTACCAGACACAGGGCCAAGTGTTCTCAATAAGGCAATAATGTAACACTTGATCGAACAACTCGATTAGCTTGTTGCCTGGAGACAAAAACAAATTTGAATTTGGCCAGTCATGTAAATTATACCCCAAAATATATAAATCCAATCCAGTTTGAATTGAGTATATTGACAATCTTAAGAGCCAATGACATAATCTGATGGGGGCATAAGACAGGGGAAAATTGAACAGTGGAGAGAACTGACAAGCCCAGCATGTAAACAGACTGCCTGAAAAATAGCTCTCTTAAAGGTACCTTTTCTATCAGTAACCTGTGACGCAGAAATTCATAAGAAAAAGAAATGAAGACACAGGAAGATCCAAATAGAAGCACGAAAGCTGCCTGGTTTTGAGATAAGAAGTTTGTTTTTGTTAATCTTAATTGGGAGTTTTATCAGACTAGTATTACAGAGGGAGGGTAGAAGATAGGTTAGAGAAAGAAATTGTAAATAGTGGTTAGCTAAGTATACTCGGTTATACTTTAAGAAATAAAGTTGTTAATTTTTACTTTAAATAGTTCTTGGCCACTCAATTTTTTACAGATTACGGAATAAATCTTTTCTGTGTTGCTGGTTTTAAATTTAGCAGGAGGGTTTATCTTGTGTTGTAACAGTATACACAGTTTCATGTTGCCTACATAAAACAGAATCCTTCTCTATTTATACATGTAGCTTCTAGCCCATGCAAATTCATCACACTGTGAGCATTGTGATTGCTTGTTGGAGTGACGGTTATGAGATATCATGTAAAAAAGCATTCCGTTGTAGTGAAAAGAGCATTTTCAACTCTGAGGTTTCAAGTAAGCAAGTATTTTATTTGGATCTATATGCAAGGGAGTAGATCTTTCCAGTCTGTGTGCTTTACTCAATCCCACAAAATGTGCAGCACACATTTCTCGCATTCAAACCCTGTTCTAAATGACATAGTTTCACAATTTCAAAATTCATTCTGGAATACTCTATAAGGAACATGCAGATTGAGAGATGTTATTCAACCCTTTTAAGATGGCTAATCTATTTGTATTCTATTCCTCATTTGTCAAACACACACAACCTAACATTATCACATAAAATCCAACATTACATTCCAGTACTGCCCTCTGCACTGCCTCTTCTCTTGAAAACCATTTTTTGTGGCATTGTTGCTGGGTCCTCAGATCCAGACTCTGTGAGTTAACCTTCTACCTGTTCCCACTCTGCTTTGAGAGTTGTCCTTGATGTTCTCCTGACCTCCCATGAAACCCTGTCATGCCCAGCTGTGCAGGAGTGCGTCCAGCAGCTCATCTGTCATTTTGGAATCTTCTCTCTGTCTTATGCTCATTTAAGGCATGCAGTCTAACTCAAAGAGAAGTTTGGCTGTAGAACATGATTGAATAACATCACTACTGGTCAACCCTCCCTACTTTGCACAGAGGCAAACTCCATAGATATGGGTAAGTTGTACTCAAATATCAGACAACCCCCAATTTTTAGCCACTTCCTGAAAGAGGTCTTGCAAAATCAATTTTAGTTCCAACAACAGCACTTTCCATAACTAGTTCATTGCTTTTGGAAATAAATACCATTTCAGCTCATTAGAATATCTGACAGATTTCCTGGAGTTTAATTTGTTTATCGTGAGTGTAAGCCAAAATATAAAATAAAGTCTTTTGTAATTCATTCTCCTTCAGCAATTTTTTCCTTGGAAGCAACTTATTGAAACAAGCCTGCAATTGTATAAGTAGTCACATATTCCAAAAGACAGGCAGAATATTGGGTTACAACACTAGCATTCCCAATTCATTCTTTTTTCTAAGACATTGGCACATATCCTATCTGTAAGTGCAAGGCCTTCCTGATGCTGATAGAATCAAAAGGTGTAATTTAATCCCGTTACACTAATTTTCTGGAACTGGGTCACACCACTATCACTATCACTATGTTTTACTGAAAGGGTCTCCAAATGATGAATAGGATTGTAACAGGAGCAAATTAGGTCACTTCTATGTGGTGATCTTACACTGTATATTTTCCTCCCATATTGGCTGCAGTCAAACTGCAGATTTCAATTAACACAGATGAACAAAACTACACAAATTTAATATCATTTGTTTAAAAAAATAAGTTTTTATTCTCTCAACAGCAGAAAAAGGGATATTTTAATGCGTCTTTAAATAATAAAACAAAACTTTAGAAGCTACTTTTCAGGTTAATTGCCATATGTGTAGAGCAACATTCTTGTTATTCCAGTCAAGATCTGGGTTGATGTATGAAGTACATGTGAACATATTTGTCAATGCCACTGCATCCAACCGTTTGCATAACCTGACCAGTTTGCAACCAATTTAGTACATGGATTAATCTCCAGCACTACACTGGTTTTATAATATAACCATCAAAGAGAGATGAAAGTTTCAGGACAAGCCTGTTCTCCTCAATGATGGAGGCCCTCAACTACTCATAAGTAATCAAAATCATATGTAAGAATCTGACATCTAATCAAGAGGGTGAGTGATTGATAATAATAGCTTTGAACAGCTTTAGCTGTTGCATTCAGTGACACTGTGATGTGACATGACAACCAGTGTCATGAAACTGTCAATAGTTCTCGTTTTGAAGTGTTAAATAGCAGCTTCAAATGATGGCTGATATTTGAAGATTATATCATTTAAGCTCCTTAGACAGAAGGTTAGTCTACAATCAGGATTTAGAATTATCTAGAAAATGGTGTGATAACATTATTTTTCCATGTATTAATTTTATCATAAGTTTGTGGTTGCAGATAGAACAGAAGGAAATTTTAAGCAGTGTGTTTGTGTTGCTCAACATCATTCAATAGGACCAAATAGATTTTGAAACACTGATTTAAACTGTGTTCAACATAATATACCACTCAGTAAAGGAATTGAGAGCATTGTGGCTACTCAGAGGCACCTTATGGAGGCTATTGTAACTGTTACCTGCTGGTGCTAATTAAAGAAGCTCCAGGGCATTTTGATAATAGTCGTTCAATGGCTTCTTGAAATGATGACCAGCTGACTGGGGGGAGGGTGGAGAAAAAGACTATGTTAACATTGTGGCACTGTGTTCCATTTCTGTAGTGTAGTGATTATCGCATTCGCTTTACAAGTGAATTGGCGCTGGTTTGAAATCAGGTGGAAATATTTGCATGAATTGCTGGTATCGCAGTGGAGAAATAACTTTTGAGGCTCTTGAGGCACAGTGGTAGTGTCCCTACCCCTGAGCCAGTTGAACTGGGTTCAAGTCCCACCTGCTCAACAGTTATACAGTAACATCTGAGGTGATGATTTCTATTTTGGCACTGTGTTTGAATGGCTGTTGTAATACAATGGTAGTATCTCTACCTCTGGACCAGGAGACCTGGGTCCAAATCCCACCTGTTCGAGAGTCATGTAATAACAACTCTGAAAGGTTGATTAGAAAATATCTATTGATTTTAAGCACTAGTTAAAATAACTCACCTTTTCATTTTCATTGTTGCTGGAGTTGTGAAAATAACCTCTGAAATGCAATAGGATATTTAAAGGGTACATTGTTGAGGCTTTCACCCACTCTCTGGCACCATTTATTCCAGGCATTCTCTGAAAACTTCACCTAAGAAGGGTGAGGATGAGAACTTTGGTCAATGATCCTATTTTGTTAGTGGGATGAATGCCTCAAGGGATTCAAAATGTGATCCACAGTGTTATGATCTTGGTCAAGACCAGTACCTTTTGTTTTAAAACAAAATATTATTCTTACAGATAACTAAGACCACCTTACAAGTTTGTTTCTCAGTTTCCTGCTGATTATTGTGGGGGGGTCCATAGTACAATCCCAGTAACATGATCATCCCTTTCTTATTCAGTTACACCCAAATTACTTCCCTGGATGCATGCCCAGGAATATCCTCCCTAAGAACAGCTGTAATGTTATCCCCTCCTCTCTGCCCCCCCCCCCACACTTTCTATCCTTCCTATAGCATCTGTATCCTGGAACATTAAATTGTCAATGTCCACACCTGAGCCATGTCTCTGTAATTGCTATGATATCTCAGTTCCATATTTCCAACCAAAAGTCAGGGAATTATAGACCAGTGAGCCTTAGCTGGTGGTCAAGTTGTTGGAGGGAATTCTGAGGGATTGGATTTGCATGTATTTGGAAAGGCAAGGACTGGTCAGGGATATTCAATATGGCTTTGTGCATAAGAAAATGTGTCTTTTTAACTTGATTGAGTTTTTTTGAAGAAGTAACAAAGAGGATTAACCTGGGCAGAGCAGTGGACATGGTCTATATGGATAGATCACATAGAATACAGGGAGAACCAGCCATTTGGATACAGAATTGGTTCAAAGGTAGGAGACAGAGGATGATGGTGAAGGGTTGCTTATCAGACTGGAAGTCTGAGACCAGTGGTATGCCACAAGGTTTGGTGCTGGGTCCACTGCTTTTTGTCATTTATATAAATGATTTGGATATAAACATAGGAGGTAGACTTACTAAGTTTGCAGATGACACCAAAATTGGAGGTGTAGTGGACAGTGAAGAAGGTTACCTCAGAATACAACAAGATCTTGATCAGATGGGCCAATGGACCAAGGAGTGGCAATTGCAGTTCAATTTAGGTAAATGAGAGGTGGTGCCTTTTGGAAAGACAAATCAGGGCAGAACGTCCTAACTTAATGGGAGTGTTGCTGAATGGAGTGCAGGTTCATACTTCCTTGAAAATGGAGTCGCAGATAGATAGGATAGTGAAGAAGGCATTTGGAATTCTTGCCTTTATTGGTCAGAGCATTGAGTATAGAAGGTCCTTTTGCAGCTGCAGAGGACTTTGGCTAGGCCATTCTTAGAATACTGTGTGCAATTATGGTCTCCCTGCAACAGGAAGAATATTGTGATACTTGAAAGGGTTCAGACAAGATTTACAAAGCTATTGCCAGAGTTGAAGGATTTGAGCTGGAGAGAGATGATGAATAGACTGAGGCTATTTTCCTTGGAGTGTCAGAGGCAAACCTTATACATGTTTATAAAATCATGAGGGGCATGGATAGGGTGAATAGGCAAGGTCTTTTCCCTGGGATGGGGGAGTCCAGAACTAGAGGGTAAAAGTTTTGGGTGAGTGGGAAAGGTTTAAAAGGGACCAAAGGGGCAACTTTTTTATGCAGAGGGTGGTGCTTGTATGGAATGAGCTGCCAGAGGAAGTGGTGGAGGCTAGTACAATTGCAACAGTTAAAAGGCATCTGGGTGGGTAAGGGAAAAGGAAAGGTTGAAAGGATATAGGCCAAGTGCTGACAACTGGGGCTAGACTAATTTAGGATATCTGGTCAGCATGGACGAATTGGACCAAAGGGTCGGTTTCCATGTTCAACATCTCTATGATTGTGTGGCTCTAAGAAGAAATCTAAATGCAGTTATTTACTGAATAAATTAAAGCCAGAAGATTCGACCATTAAAAACATTTTGTTTTTGTTATGTACCGGAGTCAAAACCAACCCTAAATACTATGAATGCTTAGTAGCATGGGACTTAAACATGGCTAAAAAGAGACAAGAAGTTGAAGTTTTTATCTTACATTTATCAGGATTATGAGCAAGAAATGGACTTTGAGAACGGAGATACCATTTTATGCAGCATGAGAAAAGGATGCTGATTGGCTGGAGGAGCAGCAAGACTTAACTATCTATCTCCATTCTCAATACTCAAACATATCACACATTCATCCTTCACCCATCAGCACTTACTTGCCCTCAGGACCCATGCCTAACATTAAAATACTTCCCCTTCATCTACCAATGCAGCTAGCCACACACCCATAACTCACTGCTTCCACATGCTTCTAGCTATTTACCCATGACTATAACATTATCCATCTGGAGGGCTGCACAACTAACTTGCAGGACAAGTTTGCCTTCAAGAGGAAAACATCGAGAAGACTGGCAGGCACAAGGATGATAGGAGACAGATGTTGGTGGTGGAGGGCTGTTTTCCAGACTGGAGGCCATTGGTGTTCCGCAGGGATTGGTGCTGGGTCTACTGTAATTTATCATTTATATAAAAACTTTGGATGAGAATTTCAAAGGCATGGTTAGTTAAACTGCAGTTGACCCCATAATTGGTGGCATAGTAGACAATGAAGAAGGTTATCTAAGATTACAAAGGGATGTTGGACAACTGAGCCAATGGCTGAGGAGTGGCAGATGGAGTTTAATTTGGATAAATTCGAGGTATTGCATTTTGGTAAAACAAACAAGGGCAAGAATTATACAGTTAATGGTAGGTCCCTGGGTAGTGTTATTGAACAGAGATACCTAGGGGTTCATATGTCTCTGAAAGTTGTGTCATAGAGTGGTCACTAAGGCATTTAGCAGACTTCCCTTCATTGCTCAGATCATTGAGAGTAAGAGTTGGGGTGTCATGTTGAGGTTGTGCAAGATGTTGGTGAGGCCACTTTTGGAATACTGTGTGCAGTTCTAGTCGTCCTGCTATAGGAAGGATATTATTAAATTGGAGGGTGTTCAGGAAAGATTAAAAAGGATGTTGCTGTGACTGGAGTTGTATGGAGGACTTGAATTATAAGGAGAGGCTGGATAGAGTCATAGAGATGTACAGCATGGAAACAGACCCTTCGGAACAACTGTCCATGCCGATCAGATATCCCAACCTAATCTAGTCCCACCTGCCAGTGCCCGGCCCATATCCTTCCAAAACCTTCCTATTCATATACCCATCCAAATGCCTCTTAAATGTTGCAATTGTATCAGCCTCCACCACTTCCTCTGGCAGCTCATTCCATACACGTACCACCCTCTGCGTGAAAAAGTTGCCCCTTAGGTCTCTTTTATATCTTTCCCCTCTCACCCTA
>NC_057727.1:34742613-34811609 GCF_004010195.1 Chiloscyllium plagiosum | reverse complement strand
TGGTCACAGGCCTCCAGTCTGAAAAACAATCCTCCACCACCACCCTCTGTCTTCTACCTTTGAGCCAGTTCTGTATCCAAATGGCTAGTTCTCCCTGTATTCCATGAGATCTAACCTTGCTAATCAGTCTCCCATGGGGAACCTTGTTGAATGCCCTACTGCTCTGCCCTCATCAATCCTCTTTGTTGCTTCTTCAAAAAACTCAAACAAATTTGTGAGACATGATTTCCCATCCACAAAGCCATGTTGACTATCCCTAATCAGTCCTTGCCTTTCCAAATACATGTACATCCTACCTCTCAGGATTCTCTCCAACAACTTATTCACCACTGAGGTCAGGCTCACCGGTCTATAGTTCCCTGGCTTGTCTTTACCGCCCTTCTTAAACAGTGGCACCATGTTTGCCAACCTCCAGTTTTCCGGCACCTCACCTGTTACTTTATCCACTTTTAACCGTTTCAAGACATCCAGCACTTCCTCCTCTGTAATCTGGACATTTTGCAAGATGTCACCATCTATTTCCCTACAGTCTATATCTTCCATATCCTTTTCCACAGGAAATACTGATGCAGAATATTCATTTAGTATCTCCCCATTTTCTGGATAGGCTAGAACTTCTTTCCCTGGAGCATACGGAGTTGATGGATGACCTTATAAAGGTTAATAAAATCATAAGGGGCGTCGATAAGGTGAATAACAAGGTTTTTTTTCCCTAGGGAAGGAAAGTTCAAAACTAAAGGAATATTTTTAAGATACGAGAAGAAAGATTTAAAAGGGACCCAAGGGTGGTTCATATGTGGAATAATCTGCCAGAGGAAGTGGTCTATGATTAAATAGTTAACATCAATCGAGGTTTGTTCAATACATTGACACTTTGATCTTTTACTATAAATTCTGTGTGCTATGATCCTACTAACTACCTGATGAAGGAGCAATGCTGCAAAAGCTTGTATTTTCAAATAAATCTGTTGGACTGTAACCTGGTGTTGTGTGATTTTTGCCATTGAGGATGATAGCCCAATCTTACCTTGTGCCTCTTTTCAACTCCTGCTTCACTCTCATTTTGCTATCTGACCTGATGAGTGAGCTGCAGGCTGCGTGATTTGAAATTTGTTTCTGAACCCAAAACTTCTTCTGTCACACAGACATTCCATTTCTGAGTTCAGGCTTTCAGATATTTGAGAATAGCCACCTGCTCAGTCTCCTTCGAGAGTGTGGAATGACCTTATAGAGGTTTTCTATAATCATGAGGGGCATGGATAGGGTAAATAGACAAAGTCTTTTCCCTGGGGTCGGGGAGTCCAGAACTAGAGGGCATAGGTTTAGGGTGAGAGGGGAAAGATATAAAAGAGACCTAAGGGGCAACTTTTTCACAACTTTTGTGTGTATGGAATGAGCTTCCAGGGGGAGTGGTGGAGGCTGGTACAACTGCAACATTTAAAAGCATCTGGATAGATACATGAATTGAAAGAATTTAGAAGGATATGTACCAAATGGGACTGCGATTCTGGTCAGCGATTGTACCGACAGGTCTGTTTCTATATGACTAAGTAGCTGAAGACAGGAGAAAGAAAGCAACAGTACAGCATTAAGGAAAAGCCTAGTCACTCGGTCTGATTCACAGCCAGAGGTAATTGTATGCTGGAGACCAGTACAGAGTTAGGAATCTTTTCTGGCAGTGCATTCCAGATCATAATAGCACTTTGTGTAAAGAATATTTCCTCATCGACACTGTGGTTATTCTGCACTAAACGTAAAAGCATTTTTATTTCCATTTCATGTATGCTAAATTTGGCTCATCACAAGATCAGGAACAAAATTCAGAGAGGATTGGAATATTGAAAGGCACAAAGCATCAAGGTCACATGCCAAGGTGAAATCATTGGAATCCAGCAGATCACTTTTTCAAGTAAATTCTATTTGGGTGAAACAACATTGGAACTCTAATAAAAGTACTGTACTATAACGTAAATTAATAGAGTACAGACCTTATTTGAGAAGAGATATAACAGCTTTCGGTAGAAATCAAAAATCAAATACCATTTTATCAGAATTGACTGAGCTTTCTCAAAATACAGTCTGACAGCTCAGTAATAGAAAGTTAAAATAGGAACAGAAGTAGGCCATTCAGCCTGTGAGTCTGCTTCGTCAATCAATATGATCACTTATATCAACACCATTCTCCCACACTCTCCTCATACTCCTTGATATCAATTTCTTTCTTAAATGTGTTCAGTGAATTGGTCTCTGTAGCTTTTTGTGGTAGAGAATTCCACAGGTTTACAAGCCTCTGATTGCAGATGTTTCTCTACATTTCAGTCCTAAATGACATCTCTCCTTTATCCTGAGACTGTGACTCCTTTTTCTAGAACCAGCAGCCAGGGGAAATGTCTTCCCTGTATCCACCATGTTCAGCCCTGACAGACAAATGCATGTATCACTTAAATTAATGGAGCAGATTTTGAGAGGCTTGATTTTATCTTTTTTAAACTGTAGGAGCATACTTTCATTGATCAAATGTATGGGAAAATTAGTATCAAATAGTCAACAAGATAAAAAGGCAGATTTTCAGTGGTGTTAGATTCTAACCAGAATCCATAAGAAAGAAATGACAGCTTTGTTTGTTGTTCTTACCTCAACGTGTCTGATTATTATGTTGTTAATTCAGTAAAATGCTTAATTAAAGTATTCACTTTAAGCACATTTGAAGATTTCAATTTAATGTCATGTGATGAGTAATGCCTCATGGTCAGCACATGGTTATGATATCATCATTGCATTATAACACGTGACCTGTGTCTGTAAAGGTCTTATGCACCATCTTACTTTGGATCTCTTGAAGCGTGACACCCTACTGGAAGCTTCCTCTTCTGCTGTAAACTGATAGCTTAAAATCAAACCAGACACACATGTATCTGAAGTATGTGATGTTTACACATAATAGTTATCTGTAATAAATGTCTGTGGCATACTTCAACACAATGATATCCACACCTAGCTTCTTATATTACGGGAGATAATGTAAGCATTGCCACGTCAAGTAAAACACTCTGTAGGAGGTAAACTTCCATCATGGATGTAAATATCATTTGAGAAAGTTTGGATGCTGCATAAAGTTACCTACATTTTCCAGTCTTTTCTGGGTTGATTTCTGGTCATTTTGTGGTCTCATTAATAATATCAAGAATATCTTTAAGACCTATGTAACAACATTACTGGAGAGTTGTAGAAAGAAAATCTTAGATTCCAAAGTGAAGCAAAAAATAAAAATGCAAATTGGAGGGCTGGTGAGAGGTGATTCAACAGAAAAGATAAGTCTGTGTGGAATTTTATCATGGCATGCCGTACCGATAGTGGAACAGGAAGTGTGCATCACTTCCATAATCTTGCTTTTTCCAATTTTCCACATGACTACTATTAAAATTAATGAGACCTGTGTGATTCTGTGGTGAAGGAAGCTTTTTCATGATGAAACCCTCCATTGGCTGAAAATGCTGCAGCAATTGGTATGCTATAAAAGAACCTACTGGTTAAATGGGAAAATCTACATTGTGGTCAGAACCTTCCTGCCAAACTCTATTGCCACTAGTAGAGGTATAAGACTTATTGAAAACACAAAGATGATATGGGTGTAACTTAAAATTTAAATTTCACTTATAAGTATTTCACATTACATTCTTGTTATGATCCCTGGATGGAACATTAAATAAACATTATGATCTGGTTAGGGACTAGCAACCTTTTCTTGTTTAAAGTAGACAACATTCGACTCCCTAGGCACTTCACAGAACACAGTGTGAAAGCAGGCCATTCAGCCCATTGAGTCTAAACTGACCCTCCAAAGACCATTGCACCCAGACTACTCCCCTATCCTTTCCCTGCAACCCTACATTTCCCATGGCTAATCCACCAACCTGCACATCTTTGGATTGTGCAAGAAAGCCAGAGCAGTCCACACAGACACAAGGTGAATGTACAAGCTCCTGAGGGTAGAATCAAACCTGGTCCTTGGCACTGTGGGGCATGAGTCACCATAGCCGCTCACTTAATATAGTTACAAGAAGGTAAAATACAAAGTAGCTACAATAAAGCTACAGTTTTGATTGAACAAAATTAATCCACAAAGTTAGAACAACAAAACAATTTGTATTATCTATACAATTTTTGCACGATCATCCATAAATTAACATGAGATAAACATAGATAATAGATAAACTATGGTCAACGACCCCACAGAGCACATTGAGCAATAAATGTCAAAATTGATCCTTTGGAATTCTGAGCAACCCCTGACCCCACATACCGCCAAGACATTAGTGACACTCTGAGTCTCCAAATCCTATTAAATCTTTGCCTCCTTTGTCAAAAAATCCAATTCTTCACTCTTGACAACATACCTTCAGAATTCCTTTGTGAGCCACTCTGTCATAGATTACCTCATAGACTGTCTCGTCTAGCTGGTTCAATCTCTTCCCTTGTAACTGGTTCCACTGGATTCCTGAAACTGCTCTCCAGGAGTTACTCATGGGCACCATTTAACCTACTAACAGCTGGCTTCACTGAGGTGACACTACCCTGGGTTTCTCCAAGTTCCAATATTTCTCAGTTGCGTCAAGAGAATGTTACTTGTCAGATTTTTCATGACCATTCTTAGTTTCGCTAAACTATCAATGGCTTCCTGGGGCTTTTCCTGCTTTAACTGTATGTTGTCTGCTAACACTCTCCCAGCTGCTACCTGCAACTAAATTCTTGCAACAAACACACTCCCAGATACTTCAAAACCCGAGAATCATCTTAAGCTCCATCAGTCTCCATGGCAATATAGCCTGCTCTGCTATTTTCAAACTGGCCTTCATGGTTTACTGAATAGTTTTCAGCTAATTAGCTCTGACTCACTCTGGATTGCAATTGCTGCAACTCTGACAGACCTCAGCTCAGTTCGACTTCTGTTGTTTTAAAGGTCCACCTCTTCTACTCTGATTCCATTAAACAGATTTTCCAAACCTGCTGTTTGCTTTAGGTGTTAAGGTGAGCACCAAAGCCCAGCATATGAATTACTTTATCTTTCTAGCTGTTAAAATTTTAAAGGATTATGACCCAATCTTTAAAGTGCTCTCAACTGAGATTCAATGTTTTTAAATTTTTTTAAATTTATATTGCTGGCTGGTGAGTATTTATTGCCTGTTCCTAGCTGCTCTTAAGAAGGTGGTGGTGAGCTACCTTCTTGAACCACTGCAGTTCACCAGCTGTGGACTGACTCACAATACCTTTAGGGAGGGAATTGCAAGATTTTGACTCAGTGACTGCAAAGGAATGGTGATATATTTCCAAGTCAGGATGGTGAGTGGCTTGGGCGGGGAACCTGAAGATGGTGGTGTTCCCATATATCTGCTGCCCTTGTACCATTATTCTATTTGGAGGAGAAAGTGAGGTCTGCAGATGCTGGAGATCAGAGCTGAAAATGTGTTGCTTAGGGAGGAAGGACTTGGAGGAGGGGCGTCGGAAATGCGATAGGTGGAAAGAGGTCAAGGTGAGGGTGATAGGTCAGACTGGGGTGGGGGCGGAGAGGTCAAGAAGAAGATTGCAGGTTAGGAAGGCGGTCCATCAGTCAAATCCATCGAACTCAGCACTGGATGAGTTCCCTGGATGCTGCCTGACCTGCTGCGCTTTTCCAGCAACATATTTTCAGCACCATTATTCTATTTCCCTACACTTAAATTTTAATATCTAAAACTGAAGGAAGTACACATCAGCATAAACTGGATATTTGCAATGGTGGTTTCACTTTATTTATGTGGATATTAGTTATTTGTTGAGTTGAACTAAGTCTGCATTTTAAAGGGTTGACACACAAAAATTATTACAGAGGAGTTAGGACATTTCCTCTATTGTTAAGAAATAATGTTACAATTTTTGACATTTACACTTAGTTATGTCACTGTCTGCTCTTGTGCTCACTAATTACTAAAAATCCCAAAAAAGAAATGAAACTGCACTGATCACATGGTTTTGACTTAGATGCAAGAAACAGCAACATAAAAACAGTCCTGATGAAGGGCTTTTGCCCAAAAAGTTGATTATCCTGCTCCCCGGATGCTGCCTGACCTACTGTGCTTTTCCAGCACCACTCTAATTTTGACTCTAATCTCCAGCATCTGCAGTACCCACTTCTGCCTAAAAACAGTCCTGTCAAATCTGCAAAGTCCTCTTTACAAATATACACAGATTAGTGACAAAATTGGTAAAGCTGTCTCACAGACCAGTCAAACAATAGCCTGACATATCATACTCATGGAATCGTACCCATACAATGTTCCAGACACCACCATCACCATCCCTGGATATATCCTGTCCTACCAGCCTGACAGATCCAGCAGAGGTGGCAGTGCAGTGGTATGCAGTCAGCAGGGAGTTACCCTTGGAAACTTTGACAGTGACATTAACGTCAGATCTCATGAAGTCTCATGGCAAATATGGGCAAGGAAACTGCTTGCTGGTTACCATGCACTGCATCCCTCCAGATCTCAACCCCTTCCCCCATCCTGGCTGACAAATCAATACTTCTCCGAGTTGAATACCACTAGGAGGAAGCACTGAGGGCTGCAAAAGCTCAGAATGTACCTTGGGTGGGGATTTCAATGTCCATCAACAAGAGTGTTGTGTTAGATGTACTAGTGACTAGGCCGTGCAAGTCCTAAAGCTTATGCTGCACATGCAGTTGAGTAGCTAAATAGTGAGGGAACCAACAAGAAGAAAAGATTTATCAAGAGCTACCAATTGGTACTTTACTCTTGTATTCAAATAATTCATTATAAGTTTGTTATTTTGATTTCTTTGCTGATATTGCTATTACTTTCATGTGTGTGGGAAATCATGTCTCATGAACTTGATAGAGTTTTTTGAAGAAGTAACAAGGAGCATTGATGAGGGCAAAGTGGTAGACGTGATCTATATGGACTTCAGTAAGCCAATAGACAAGGCTCCCATGGGAGACTAGTTAGCAAGGTGAGATCTAGCCATTTGGATGCAGAACTGGCTTGAAGGTAGAAGACAGAGGGTGGTGGAGGAGGATTGTTTTTCAGACTGGAGACCTGTGACCAGTGGAGTGCCACAAGGATCGGTGATGGTTTTCATCATTTATATAAATGATTTGGATGTGAGTATAAGAGGTATAGTTAGTAAGTTTGCAGATGACACCAAAATTGGAGATATGGTGGACAGCGAAGAAGGTTACCTCAGATTACAACGGGATCTTGATCAGATGGGTCAATGGGCTGAGAAATGGCAGAAGAGTTTAATTCAGATAAATGCGAGGTGCTGCATTTTGGGAAAGCAAATCAGAGCAGACTTATACACTTAATGGTAAGGTCCTAGGGAGTGTTGCTGGACAAAGAGACCTTGGAGTACAGGTTCGTCGCTCCTTGAAAGTAGAGTTGCAGGTAGATAGGATGGCGAAGAAGGCGTTTGGTATGCTTTTCTTTATTGATCAGGGCATTGAGTACAGGAGTTGGGAGGTCATGTTGCGGCTGTACAGAACATTGATTAGGCCACTGTTGGAATATAGTGTGCAATTTTGGTCTCCTTCCTATCGGAGTGAAACCCAAAAGGGTTCAGAAAAGATTTACAAAGATATTGCTGGGGTTGGAGGATTTGAGCTATAGGGAGAAGTTGAATAGGCTGGGCTATTTTCCCTGGAGGGTCAAAGGCTGAGGGGTGTCATTATAGAGGTTTATAAAATCATGAGGGACATGGATAAGATAAATCGACAAAGGTTTTTCCCTGGGATGGGGAAGTTCAGAACTAGAGGGCATAGGTTTAGGATGAGAGGGGAAAGGTATAAAAGAACCTAAGGGGCAACCTTTTCATGCAGAGGGTGGTATGTGTATGGAATGAGCTACCAGAGGAAGTGGTGGAGGCTAGTATAATTGCAAAATTTAAAAGATATCTGGATGGGTATATGAATAGGAAAGGTTTGGAGGGATATGGGCCGGGTGCTGGCAGGTGGGGCTAGACTAGATTGCGATATCTGGTCGGCATGGATGAGTTGGACTAAAGGGTCTGTTTACGTTCTGTACATCTCGATGACTCTATGACTCTAAATGCTTTGATGAAGGTAAAAATAAATTATTGAAACACGATGTTTATCATCAACACTGCTGCTAGGTGGTGCAGTCAGCACACATGTACCATTTCATAGCATTGTTGTTATAGGACCCTGACAAACAATGAAATTGCAGCTGCCCTTTACTAAGATGGCTTTACCCATATAATCACATACATCGGGCTTTTAAATGTGATCCTGTCACACCAAACAGTTGGTGTATTCAAACCGAAACACAGTGCAGCTTTGCAGAATTTAATAGCTTTTTAGTGTCACCATCAGTCATGTAATGAATACTATTTTCAGTTTATTCACTGTCCCAGATCAGATTGTGTTGGACAATGCACCATAATCATTGGTAAACTGATTCAAGATGTATGTGAGATGGGAAATGAACTATATCATGTTGCCACCCTGCTAGCAGAGCAAATGAGATGCATTATAAAATCAATGATCATTTATTGTTGAGGAATAAGGCAAGATTTTTGTGTTGCTTTATTTTCATGCACCATGGGAATAACCATTCCTACCATAACATATACTTATTCAGCAACCAATTGTCTCACCATTTTGAGACACAGGGGAGGTAGAACAGAATGAAAAAATACATGGCAAATGAGTAGGGAACTATTAAAATTGCTCACTGGGCAGAAAGTAAGAGTTGCAATTAAAATATAAATGCTTGCATTCCAACAATGGTTCCTAGAATATACAACCAGCCTAGCATACAAAGTCATTTCTAATCATGGTGCTGCACTGCAAAGGAATAGAAGCCAGTTCAGCCCAACGTACAGGGCATCAATTGTCCTGAAAGTGGTGGAAAATGCTTCAGTGATGATAATTGTGGAATGATGGAGACTGACAATAACCAACAGCAAGACAAATGCTACAGAGTTGACAGCATATATCTCCAGATAGGTTTACAGTCACCAGATCAAGATGAGTTGTCAACTGTTCAAAGCATTACATTGAAGTTTGAAATATTAGACTTGTAAATATTGGTTTACCTGTTTGAATACTTATCAAGTTAAAACATTTATCAATTTACAAGCATGTACTTATGTTTTACCTTTGGAGATAGGGCAATGTTGTTTTATAGCTCACAATCAGCATGTCAGTACTGTATACCTATAAGAAACATGATCATGTTATCATCATTACTTCACAGCATGTGACCTCAGGGTATAAAGAATTTCTACTTCATCTTACTTTGGATCACTTGAAGTATGAAACGCTATTGGAAACATGTTCTTCTGTTTTAATTTAATAGTTTCACATTAGGGAGAAAGTGAGGTCTGCAGATGCTGGAGATCAGAGATGGAAATGTGTTGCTGGAAAAGCGCAGCAGGTCAGGCAGCATCTAGGGAACAGGAGAATCGATGTTTCGGGCAGCCAAAGCAATTAGATATTTGAGGAATGTCATATTTGTACCTAATTGATTGATGTAATAATTGCTCGATTCTTCAATACCACAATATCCATAGCCACTTTCTTTTGTTATAGTTAAGTAACAAAGGTATTGCCACTTCAGGTAGAACATCCTTCAGAGGCATACCCACACCATTTGCTGTGTTTATTTACTAATGAATTATATATTAGTTCTATAAACAGCATACTCCGGCCGTACAATAGTTTCTCATTCAGAAAATCTCTTTTTTTAGTTTGAGCAGGAAGAAGCTGCAGCTACATTACTCCATTACAATGTTTTTTCCCCCTTAATTATGAAATATTTCATTAAACTGTGTTTTAGGTGTATTCTGCTTGTCCCTTCATTTCCAAATTTTTACAAATTACCTTGACCTTTCTTTAAAACTCCAGTTATTAGATTACATTACAGTGTGGAAACAGCCCTTTGGCCCAACAAGTCCACACCGACCCGCCGAAGCGCAACCCACCCATACCCCTACATTTACCCCTTACCTAACACTACGGGCAATTTAGCATGGCCAATTCACCTGACCTGCACATCTTTGGACTGTGGGAGGAAACCGGAGCACCCGGAGGAAACCCACGCAGACACGGGGAGAACGTGTCAACACAGTCTAAACATTTCCACAGTTCTATTTCTGAAACTATATTTTGGGTTGATATATTGCTCAGCTGATACAAGCAGTCTTCATAAATACAAAGTTAAAAATCACACAACACCAGGTTATAGTCCAACAGGTTTAATTGGAAGCACACTAGCTTTTGGAGCGACGCTCCTTCATCAGGTGATTATCACAATCATCTGATGAAGGAGCGTCGCTCCAAAAGCTAGTGTGCTTCCAATTAAACCTTTGGACTATAACCTGGTATTGTGTGATTTTTAACTTTGTACACCCCAATCCAACACCGGCATCTCTGAATCATTCATAAAATACATGCAGTGTTGTTCCTGTCCATTGTCATTATTTCTTGGCCTTTATTGTAACATTGCTGTAGGCCACCTGGGTCGAATAGTTTACTTCTGCTTACTTAAATGGCAATTTGAAATGATTTCAACAAACCTCCCATTGAACTTGCAGTGCGCCAAAATTAAACTTGGCAGATGAAAATATTCATTCTTAGAAGCTCAAAGGATGATAATTAGACAGAAAATTTGATGGTGGAATAAGAAGTAGAACAGAAAATGTTGGAAATGCTCAGCAAGTTAGACACAACACCTTTAGAGAGAAGTGACAAGGCACTGCCCTTCATCAGATTCTGATGAAAGGTAATGTCTGAAATATTGATGTGTCACCTCTCTCAGCAAGTGCTGTTCCTCGCTTGCTGAGAGTTTCCAATATTTTTTGATAGAGTTATTACAGCTATGTCTTTTTAAGCCTGGGGCTTTGCAATACCTTCAAAAATCCTGAAAATATTCAATGATCGTAGGTAAAACATCAACATGCAATTCACACCATATTTTTCACCTCTGATTTAATGAAAGATATTTCTTGCGTGAAGTGCTAACTATATGTGTTGCTGGGGTTGGCATGGTAAAGAAAAAGAAAGCTATCAAGCTCTCGTTCTCAGTCCAATGTTTTCTGCTACTCTGATTCCCTCATGTTCTTTTGCTTGATGTATGTCATGAAAGATCTGTGCATCCCTGCTACAAGAGATTACAGCTGTTCGAACAGGCAACATCAAATAATTTCTCCTTGTCAGACTGATTGCCCTAATGACGCATATCCAGATAATCAGTGATCACAAAATAGATAATACATACTGAACTAAAATGCTTACAAATATAATGCATCACTTCACTACACATGAGGAACGAAGCCTACATGTCCAATCAGAAGTTGAAATAGACTGGGACAGATTGTCAAATTGATATGCATCCTGCAGATGTAACTCTAAATGCCAATGTCAGAGTTGTGCGATTTTCAAAGATGATTAAGATCCTTTGAATTTATGAAAAGGAAATAGGCAGCATGACTGAAAACTGAATTGGAAACTGGAAATGAAGATTTATGTGAAAAAATAATTGTTATACGGGGTGGGAAATGGAAATAATCAGTAGAGTGAACAGCTTTCATAGAATCTTTGCAGCACAGAAGGTGGTCATCCAATCCTTCATATCCATACCAGCTTTATGCTAGAGCCACACAATTAGTTTGACTCCTGTCTTCATAGCTCTGATTTTTCTTTTCTCTTCAGGTAATTATTCAGTATCCTGTTGAAAGCCACTATTTTCTTTTTATGCGCTCATGAACATGGCATTACTGATTGGCCAGTGTTTATTGCCCATCCTTAGTTGTTCTTGAGAAGTTGTGGTGAGCTGGCTTCTTGTGCTGTAGGTTAACCCCACAATGCCTTTAGAGGGGGGAATTCCAGAATTTTGACCCAGTGACAGTGAAGGAACACCAATACTTTCCAAGTCAGGATGGTGAGTGGCTTTTTAGGGAACTTGCAGATGGTGGTATTCCCATGTATCAGCTGTCCTTGCCCTTCTAAGTGGGAGTGGTCATGGATTTGAAATGTGCTATGTGAGCCTTGGTGAATTTCTGCAGTGCATCTTGTGGAAGGTACACATTGCTGAGACTAAGCATCAGTGGCAGTGCGACCAAATGTTTTTGGATGTGGTGCAAGTCAAGTTAGTTGCTTTGTTCTGGATGGTGTCAAGCTTCTTGAGTCTTGTTGCAGCTTCATTCATCTCGACAAGTTGGGAGTAGTCCATCATATTCTTCATTTGTGCCTTGCAGATGATGAACAGGCTTTGTGGAGTCAGGAGGTGAATTACTTGCTGCAGGATTCCTAGCCCCTGACCTGCTCTTGCAGCCTCTTGTAGCCTGAATTGGAAACTGGAAATGAAGATTTATGTGAAAAAATAATTGTTATATGGGGTGGGAAATGGAAACAATCAGTAGAGTGTCACAACAGCTTTCATAGAATCTTTGTGCATCTCTTATAGACTCACTATTTATATGGTGAGCCTAGTTCAGTTTCTGGTCAATGGTAACCTCCAGGATACTGATAGTGAAGGTTTCAATGATGCCAATGTCATTGAAAGTCAAGGAGCTGTGGTTAGATTGTCTCTTATTGGAGATGGTCATTACCTAGCATTTGTGTGGCACAATTGTTACTTGCCACTTTTCAGCCAAATATTGCCTGGATATTTTCCAGGTCTTGCAGCATTTAGAGGTAGACTGCCTCACTATTTGAGGATTCAGTAATGGTGCTGAATATTGTTGCATTTGAACATGGACTGCTTCTGTATTTGAGGAGTCACGAATGGTACTGAACAATCAACAGCAAACATCCTGACTTCTGATCTTCTGATGGAGGGAAGATCATTGATGAGGCAGCTGAAAAAGCTGGGCCTAGGCCGTGAGGAACTCTTACAGAGATGTCCTGGAGCTAAGATGCCTTGACTCCAAACAGTGGAGAGTTCATCCCCACCTCCCCCACCCCGATACCCATTGATTGCAATTTTGCTAGGGACTCCTTGATGTCACACTGTCAAATGCAGCTTGATGCCAAGGGCTGTAGGTCTCACCACTGAAAATCAGCTCTTTTGACCATGTTTGAACCAATGGCATTATTGTATGATTTGATTTGACTTATTATTGTCATAGGTACTGATGTACAGTAAAAAGTTATGTTTTGCATACAGTACAGACAGATCATACCACACAAAGTGCATAAGGGTAATGGAACAGGGTGGGAAATACAAATGTTATGGATGTAGAAAAGCTGTACAAAGAGTGAGCTCAGCATTAAATTTAAAATGTGAGAGCTCCATTCAAAAGCCTAATCACAGCAGGGAAGAAGCTATTCTTGAATCTATTGGTACGGTGTATTCAAGCTTTTGTATCTTCAGCCTGACAGAAGAGATTGGAAGAGATTATAACTGGGTGGGAGGGGTCTTTGATTATGTTGACTGCCTTTCCCTGGCAGAGAGAAGTATAAGTGGAGTCAGTGGATGGAAGGTTGGCTTGCATGATGCACTGGATTATGTTCACATCTCTTTGTAGTTTCTTACGATTCTGGGCAGAGCATTTGCCATGCCAAGCCGTGATGCATCTGGATAGAATGCTTTCTATAAAAATTGGTGAGTGTCTTTATGGACATGCTGAATTCCCTCAGTGTCCCTTAAGAAATAGAGGCATTGATGTGCTTTCTTGACCATCGCATCAACATGGGTGGACCAGGACAGATAGTTGGTGATTGTCACTCCTAGGAACTTGAAACTCTTGACCAAATGTATCTGTAAGGCATGACTAGTCATGCTGTTGCTTAACTATTCTGTGAGACACATTCTGCTAATTTTGGCACTAGCCAAAACTTGCCAAAACTGTGGAGTGCATAATTGGACACAATACTCCAGGTGAGACAGAACCATAAATGTCCACCATAACCTTGTTGTTTTTAAATTCTATGCCTCTAATTATATAACCCAAGATTCTGGATGCCATATTAACTGTTTTCTCAACTGACACTGCTACTTTCAATAATTTACACATGCATACCTAGATCCCTCTACTCCTGCACTCCATTGTTCCTGTCATTCTTCCATATTTTTGAGTATTTCTACTAATATGAAATGATTACAATGTCAACTTATTGTGCAAAGAACAAACAATAGGAATATAAAGAGCTCTAAATCAATTGGCAGATGGCATGATGAATGGTGGAAGTGGTTCACTGCAGTTAAATACAAGGTAATTTTTGTTAAGTGGCTACTGACAGAGCTAATCAAATTTTAGTATCATTCCCTGGGATATTCAATTAAGTGGAAACAAGGTATTTTGACAATATATTGCCACTGAAGTTAGATTTGGAATATTGTATAAGGTTAGGCTCCTTATTTTCAAAAAGAGATGATGTGCTGGAACATACAGGGAAAGTCATGATTTTTGGAGTTCCAGGCTTTCTAGGAAGAATTCTGCAGAATTGAACTTGTTTCGCTGAGGAAGTATCATCTGGCTGTTTCAAAGCTAGGATAGAGCTGGATGCAAAATTCTTGACTTAGAGTGTGAGCACAGATTAGAGGATGCATATATAAAGTGAAAAAAATTTGGAGTTCTAATCAGCTTGGTTTTTTCTTTCATTACTCTAACAGAATATGAAGAACAAGTTCATAGCCAAAATAATGAACACTATGCTAATGAACACTTTTGAAAAAGAGCTGAGTAAATATCTGATTAAGAAAAGGGTTAGACATTGTAGGGATCATTGTGTACTCATTGGGAACTAACTGACCTGGAAATTGGCCAACTCTGATTGATCGTCCATTTTAATTGGCACCCAAGTGGTTCTATTGGCCCTTTCTACAGAATTAAATGACCAAGCATTCCATATAACAGTGTGTTATTCACATTTGGTATCACCAATGGCAGCAGAAAACAGGATTGTGGCAGTTGTGGTCGTATGAATATTCTTGAATTGACTAATTAGCTTTGAACATTAAGGACTATTCCCACAAAACATATTCTCAGAATATTAAAATTATGGGATAGAGTTTGTGACAGAATAAATTGTATATCTGTGTGGAAGGAACAGTGCGTTTGCTTATGCCCTGCTTCTTGGTGGCCTTGTAGAATGAAAGACAAAGAAAATGTAATCTGTTTGCATGGTAGACATTAACAAAGACCCATAACTAATTCACAATGCATTTTTGATGGAGGTTGTGTGTAAAACTGTAGACAGAAGGATAAAATGCACATTTACAAATGTGGAGAATATTATCACAAAAAAACCTCAACTGCTTTATGTAAGAAGCAGTAAAGTAATGAAACCATGCTCCTCTGCATGTGCTGTTGCTATGATTTACTTGTTATACAGTAATGATTACATAGTACTAATACTTACTTAAACACATCATGCTTCATTTATTATATATCCTTTTTAATTGTTTGACCTTTGACAAAATTCAGATCTAGCTACTTACTGAAAGCTTGGTCAGTCAGAAACATTTGTGACTTACTAATGCTGTAAAAGGAACAATGATGAATACAAATATAATTGCTACTACATTAGTTAATAAATCAATGTAAAAGAGGTTATTAAATGTATTTGCCTCTAATTGCTTTTAATTAAGTGGTTTAATTGTAATACAATAATTATTCCATGTTAATCCTGTTCTTGCCACAATCCAATCAAGTCACTGCAAGACATAGATTACTGCAACGTGGAATACGGTTAAAGATGTCTTAAATTATCACGCACTCTTCTCAGATCTAAAGAGTTTTGTTTCTGCATTATTTATCGTGGATAATATTAAGTTGAAAAACTGCAGAAGAATTATTTAACATGCTGAATGTATGCCCTTGAAACTGGAGATAATGAAAATGCAACTAAATAAGTGGTACATTGCACTTGATTATATTGAAACATAGCAACATGGTTTATGATGTAGAATGAAGCTATTCTGTCCTTTACCTCTGCACCATCTGAAGAAGAGTGATCTGACTTAATCCTACAATCGCGCTCTTGCTGGTTGTCACACACTGTGAAAATGGTGAGGTCTGGTGCCTGTACAGCCCATTGAATTCCAGACATTCTCTTGGTTAAAAAAATTCTCATTGCTCCTCTAAACCTTCTGCCAGTTACTTGAAATGTATTCCCTTTGGTACTGATGCCACTACGAAGGAAAATAGATTTATTTATACTGCTCATAACTTAATGCACCTCAATTAACACTGTCAATAGTTTCCTCTATTCCAGCCTGGAAATATCCATATGAATTGCTTCTGCATCCACTCTAATGTGATCATATCCTTCCTGTGATATAATGACCAAAACTGTACTTAGATGAGCCAATAGCTAGAATATGATGTGTTTCATAATTCAAGCTTAACTCTCACTGCAATTATAACTATGCCATGTATAATTAATAAACTATCTTGCATGGTTTCTTAACCATCTTCTTTAATTGCCCTGCTATCTTACTATGTTGAATGACTCTTCTGTGCTGTGATGTTTCTGTGATCCTGGTGGATCTTTGAACATGTACTGTAAGGTTCCTCTATTTCTTCTTACTATGTTGCATTGAATCTACTCACCAATATTTGAGGTTTAGAGCAAAGTGTGCAGAGGACTGTGAAACTTTGCAGAGGCACATAGACAGTTTAAGTGAGTGGGCAAAGGTCTGGCAGTTAGAGTACAATGTTAATAAATGTGAAGTCATTCATTTTGGTAGGAATAACCTTAAAAAGGACTATTATTTGAATGGTAGATGTGCAGAGGGACCTGGGTGTCTTTGTACATGTATTACAGAAGGTTGATTTGAAAATGCAATAGGTAATTAAAAAGGCAAATGAAGTTTGTCCTTCATTGCTAAGGGGATTGAGTTTAAAAGCAGAGAGGTTATGTTGCAGCTGTACAGGGTGCTGGTGAGGCTACATCTGGAGTACTGTGTGCAGTTTTGGTCTCATTACTTGAGAAAGGATATACTGGCACTAAAGGGGTGCAGAGGAAGTTCGAGGTTCACTTGGTCGATTCCAGCGTTGAGGGGGTTGGCTTATGAGGAGAGGCTGAGTGAAGTGAAGTAATTGAGTCTTGCCCAGTGAAGTAATTGAGTCTTCCTCATTGAATGCTTTTAAATATTTTTTTTGAATAGTAAAGAAATTAAGGGTTATGGTGAGAGGGTGGGTAAGTGGAGCTGAGGCCACAAAGATCAGCCATGATCTTATTGAATGGCAGAGTGGGCTTGAAGGGCCAAATGGCTTACTTCTGCCCCTAGTTCTTATGTTCTTATGTTTAGTATCCTATCATATATTGTGTAATCCTTTGCCCAATTTGACTTTCCCAGAATGGATTATATTTGACATTTTTCAGTCCACCTGAACAGTCCATTCTGATCTTCCTATAGTCTATAATTTTCTTGTTTACTTTCAAACATGTGGACAATTTTGAACCATCTGTAAACTTCTTAACCATACTCTCTCCATTTAAGTCTAAATCAATCAAGAAACCGAGAACTGATGCTTATAGAATCTCAATGGAAACAGCCAACTGACCGGTGATTGGAAAACATGCATCAATCATTACCTATGTTTCATATTTTTGTATAAGATAAAGAATCTGAAGGAATTAATGTTCATGTTATATTGCCACCATAATAAAAGATACTTGCACTTGACAAGATACCTCTTTTAGAGAAGATATTTTCAGGCATTCTTGGGGGACCAACTAATCTAGAAGAGATTGAACTTATCTACATCAGTGGATATCCTGTTGATAATGGATATTGTCGTTTCGAGCTGCTCAGAGACATTATTACACAATTCTGGAGTATATGGAACTTGAACCTCTTGGATTCTGTTGATTATGTGCTTAATTCAGGAGCAAGTGTTGCTGTCCTACCAGACTAATTACCGTAGCTAAAGAAGAAGCTAAAGCATACAGAGTTAAGCCGGGCAGCATGGTGGCTCAGCAGTTAGCACTCCTGCCTCGCAGCTCCAAGGACCTGGGTTTGATTCCATCCTCTGGCAACTGTGTGGAATTTGCACATTCTTCCTGTGTCCACATGGGTTTCCTCCGGGTGCTCTCGTTTTCTCCCACAGTCCCAAAAATGTGCAGGTTAGGTGGATTGGACATGAGAAATGCAGGATTATAACAGGGGGGAGCTGGGTCTGAGTGGGATGCTGTTTGGATGGTTGGTGTGGACTTGATGAGCCAAATGGTCTGCTTCCACAATATAGGGATTTTGTGAAATAGCTATCGGAAATTTAGGAATGCAATAAGTTATACCACAATGCACATAAACATTGAAATTGTGTACGCTATTCACAATCAACTGACTTCACCTGTACACATCTCAACCCTCATTTTTTTCAAAACGTTGGGTGAGATCAAGAACCTCCCAGAAGCAAACAGCTATCTGAAACACTTGAACAAACCATGAACAAACCATTATTGACCAACCTATTAAGAAGCAGCATGTAGAAAACTTCATTGGGCTTCCCAGACTCAATGGTGGGATCCAAACAGAACAAAGAATCAATCACTTATGTTGACCTACGAGAGCTGGTTAACACTGTCAACATAGAGAAAAACAGACTTGGAAAAATGTTCAATCATCAGCGTTCAAAAACAGAACAGTCTGTGCCAGTGACAGATGGTGCTACATGAGTAGCAATCTTTTATTAACATGACTGTGAGTCTGAAAAAGTTTACTTCACTAGTCAAGTAATTACAATGGGCCCCTAAGGACATCCTGCCTGATCAACAACTTTCGGAAAATAGGCTGAATATCATAGAATCCCTACAGTGTGGAAGCAGGCCATTTGGTCCATCAGGTCTACACTGACTCTCAAAGAGCTTAACCTCTACATTAGTCCTCTAATTCTGTATTTCCAATGGCCATTCAACCTAACCTTTGGATTATGGAAGGAAACCAGAGCACCCAGAGAAAATCCATGCAGACACAGGGATAATGTGCAAACTCCATATAGGCAGTCATCCAAGGTTGGAATCAAACTCAGGTCCCTGGCTAATCATTGAGCCATCATGCCATGCTGCATATGGTTATTTGAGAGGCAAACCAATGGTCTTAGATGCAGCACACAGTCAAGAAGAGAAAACTGCCTGGCTTCACCATCCAGGAAAATGTATAAAGGAGACTCCTCATCCAGTTAGAAAGTGATTGCATGATCCAGAAATTCAGGTTATAACAAGGAAACGAGTACTTGTTTCAACTGAGCATCTGTCTTCTTGGATGGACATTCATGAGATTAAAAGTCCCCAAATTATTTTATAGGACAACTACCTGAAATGGCAGAGACAAATTCCTCTGTGAATTAAGGAGATTAAGGATCATCTAGATCAGGAAATGACAGGTCTACAGGAAACAACAGGTCTACAGGAATGATGACCTCTGCTACTGATATCCAAGTGTTATGAGATCCTCCAGTAGATAAACATTGACAAGTCAGAGCCAAAATTAACAGTACTGAGCAAGTGACCTACCATTTTCTAACTCTAAGGAGAGTTTGGCCTAAGGGTTGTGTGGGGAGATGGGGTCATGGAAAATGTAAAATAGTGAAATAGATAATTATGTGAAAGGCCAATTATGTGGAAAAAGCACGATGTTTGATGTAACTGCCCCTAACATCCTGGGAATTATGTCTGACCAACTCTAGTTGTACTTATTGCTATCATGCAGTAATACATTTTGTCATCGAACAAAAATGCCTCTTGAGTGGATATTCTATAGTGGTGTACCCTGTATCACTAATAACTAGTTAGGCCAAAGACAAAGAAAAATGAGGAAGGATTGGTTGCAGTGAGCAACCTTGAAAAGAGCATACCTATTGTTATTACATTTGGTAGAGGTAGCAAATGCCTCAAGGTACCAGGCATGGTCAGCAGGAAAACACCTCACCTATTATTGAGGCAATACTGATTTAATTTGCCACTCTCTCGGACATCCATGGGCTTTTACTTTTCTGATCAGTTTAACATATGGGCTCTTGTCTAAAGCCTTGATGAGTCCACATACTCTGCATTAAATCCTGCTACTTTCATGTTTCCTGTTATTTTTCAAAATATTCAATTATGTTAGTTCAATACAACCCTTGCTGACAAGTCCAGACTAACTATCCTTGATTAATCGATTTTCAAAAGCTTTCCAAATGATGATTGATATTTTCTTTAGAATTATTTTCAATATTTTTCTCACGTCTGAGTGTACACTGATTAGCCTGTAATTGCTTGGTCTATAGTATTAAACAGCAGTGTAATGTTTACAATATTCTCATCCTCTAGTAACAAACTTTCTGGCAGAGGGGATTGTAAAATGATAGTCAATGCCTCTGCTATCTTTTTCCCTTACTTGTCTTAATTGTTAGGGATACATTTCATTGAGACTTGTCAATTTATTTACTTTCAAAGAGGGTAAATCACTTAATATTTCGTTTCTTGTGATGTTTATACTAGCTAATATTTCTCACACCTTCTCCTTACCTACAATGTCTCTATTGTCACCACCTATTATGAAGACAAACATAAAGTATTCATTAAGAATTAACCTCCACAAACAGATTTTTAAGTCTCTTATTTCTTGCTCTTTATGGATTTATGAAACCTCTTTGGAATTCTTTTGATTCTTTTTGCCATTTTGCATGCCCTCTATCTGATTTTTAATGTCATTTTTAATTACACCCCAACACTTTCTATACTTCTCAAGAATTTCTTAAACAGCAGTCTGCAGTGCTGGTTGCTAGTCTAGTAACATTCCCATTGCATCACTGGCTTTCATTAATTCTTGTATAAATGTAGAAACCCTGTTTTGAATAACTGCCATGGTTTTCCGTCAGGAAAAGTCAGTTAGTAATAGAACCCAGACCACATCAATTCTGTAAAGGAGCTATGATAGATACAGTTGTTTTTGTGAATAAATCTTCTAATATTTGTTCTCAGTAAGAACCCTGGTTGGGCTGAAGGGCCTGTTTCCACACTGTAGGGAATCTAATCTAATCTAATCTAATTTAATCTCATCTAACCCTGCTTCAGTTTATGTCAGAAGAGTTAACATCATTAACGCAGCACTTGGTACCTAATATAAGCTGCTGTATTTTATTGCTTTATCCTACCCTCTATGCACCTTGGCACCCAGAGGGCATTTGGTTTTCTCTTTGTAAGAACTTACTTGTTTGAGCTCTCTCTGCCTTGCCTTTGAATAACGTACAATACAATCCAACACTGTTTTACCTCAAAACAGTTATTTCCAATACACTTCTTCTAAATTTTGCCTCAGCTTAATAGAATTGGCTCTTCCCCAGTTGAGAATATTACTCATGGCCTTGTTTAGCCTTTTCCATAATTATGCTAAATCCTACTGAATTATGGTGACTTCCACCATAATGTTCTAAAAATAAAACATTAGAAAATAGAAGTCAATCATTAGATTTCAAATGTTGTTTGCACATTGGTTCTTCCTGATGTTTTCCATTTAGGTAAGATTCTAATTCTATGAAATGAATCATTGATATTCCCTCTATTGTAATTACATCTCATCCCTCAGGCTACATTTTGTCCATTGGTAAATACAAAGGTTTATTGAAGTATTCACAGTATGTCCAGGTACCACTTCTCAAGGTGCAAAACAGCAGTGCAAATTGGCTTTTGATTTTCAGCACCTTCCAAAATAGCCCAACTAAGAAATTCATCATCCTGGTGATTAGTTATCAAGCTTAACCTAATGCTAAAGATCTTTGTATGCATCTAAGCATTATTACATCAGATAGTACGTGAAACTGGTTCTGAATTAGTTTGACATTAACAGCATTAAATGTGTTCTGCATTTTTCTTCAATTCTACATGTAAGATTAGATTAGATTAGATTAGATTAGATTCCCTATAGTGTGGAAACAGGCCCTTCAGCCCAACAAGTCCACACCGACCCTCCGAAGAGTAACCCATCTAGACCAATTTCCCTCTGACTAATGCACCTAACACTATGGACAATTTAGCATGGCTGATTCACCTAACCTGCACATCTTTGGGCTGTGGGAGAAAACCGGAGCACCCGGAGAAAACTCACGCAGACACAGAGAGATGGTGTAAACTCCACATAGACAGTCGTCCAAGGCTGGAACCGAATCTGGATCCCTGGCACTGTGAGGCAGTACTAACCACTAAGCCACCATGTAAGTAATTGTTAATACATGTCTTAAATGTAGGCTTGGTTTTTGCTCCTTTTGACTCAAGTTTGGGACAGGTATCTTCACAACCAAGACAGCCCCACTTGAATAATGAGGAAACCTGCTGGATAATATGCCAATCAGGCAGCAGGCTTCACAGTCAATCATTGATCCTGCCCTGCATGAAGCTGCTGGCCAATCAGAAGCTGACAGCAGCCCCTCCCCCCCACCTATCACTTTCTCCTGCCCTCAAACCCAGCAAGCCAATCACTCCATTATAATTGTTGAGAAAGTTGTCATTTTTTAGTCTGTGAGGAACTCATCTAATTGGGCCAATGATGTGATAAAGCCAAAATAAAACAAAGGATGGGTATTAAATGCTGGATGTTGGCGATCTAAAACAAAAATAAGTTACTGGAGAAACTCAGCAGGTCTGGCAGATCTGTGAAGAGAAAACAGAGTTAATGTGTGGTAACTCTTGATCAGAACTGATGGAATAAAACCCTGAACCATTAAAGTGAGGTAGCAGGAGGAGGAAGGGGTCATATGTCACTGGAGGCTATTGTTATATAAGGTAACTGTTCTGAAAGAGTTGATGTTAATGATGCATTGAGGTCAACATACCTGATGTCATGCAGCTTTTGGGTGGAAGTTGCAAAGTCTGCAGGGGTTCTCAAGAGGCTCAGGCATGTTCTGCATATCTCTTGATGGCCCTAAGTAACTAAGCTTCACAAATTAATATAAATTGTGCCTATTGCTGCCATGCAATAAGCTCCTTGTTAAATAAAATGGTGGCATGGTGGCTCAGGGGTTAGCACTGCTGCCTCACAACACTAGGGATCCAGGCTTATTCCTGCCTCAGGCGATTATCTGTGTAAAGTTTGCACATTTTCCGTATGTCTGTGTGGGTTTCCTCCTGGTGCTCCGGTTTCTTCCCACAGTCCAAAGATGTGCAGGTTAGGTGAATGGACCATGCTAAATTGCCCATAGTGTTCATGGATGGGTAGGTTAGGTACATTATGGGTAAATGTAGAGTAATAAGGTAGGGGAATGGGTCTGGGCGGGAACTCTTTGGAAGGTCGGTGTGGAATTGTTGGCCCAAATGACCTGTTTCTACACTGTAGGGATTCTGAGATTTTCTGTGATGAAAATAAGTGTCTTGCTGTTCATCTTGACAAATAGTCTATTCTCTACCATTGATCATTCAATAGGCCACAGATCCAACAAAGAGAAAGAAGGATTGATGGTAGTCAAATACATAAACTAGAATGTGATACCAACCTGCTCAATTATTTGCTCTTCCTGCCACTTCTATCACCACTGCTTCTAGGGAGGGGAAAATCCCAGACAGAGATCCTGATTTTAATGTAATCATCTTGTGCGATTGGGGTAGATGAGTCAGTAAGTTGTCAGCAGGAACTTCAGTTTGTGATTATAACTGTTAGTAACTGAGGTCAGGAATTCACTTGTATGAAATAATTGAGTGCCTGATGATTTTATTCATGATGCTTAGTTGAACAGAAGGATCAATTGCATTGAATTAGTTCAAATCAAGAAGGTATAATATCATTCCTACCATAATGCTGTTTAAGTAGGATGAGATGAGAGTGTGTTCAGCAGCCAATTTGCTTTGTCTTACCTTGTGGGCCTCAAAAACATACATATTTGGAAGAACGGCTTAAAGAGACACTCATTGGTAGCTTTTAGGTGGGATTTGTGTGTTTTCCCCTGATTCCCATTGCCTCCAGTTTTGCTGGGCTCCTTGAAGCCTCGCTCAGTGAAATGCAGCCTGGATGTCACTCTCACCTCAACTCTAGAGATAACTTCTTTTGTACATATTTGGACCAAGCTGGAATCAGGTCAGAACCCATGTGGACCTGGCAAAACCCAAACTGAGAGTTATGATCAGTTTATTGCTAAGCAATTGCTGTCTGATAGTTATGGTGGTGTCATATTCCATCACTTCGCTGATGATTGAGAGTAGACTGAGTAATTTTCCATATTGTTGTGTAGGCACCAGTGTTGTAGCTGTGATGAAACAGCATGGCTGAGGATATAGCTAAATCTGTAGCACAATTCTTCAATACTATTGCTAAAGGTTGTCAGCCTTTACAGTGTCTACTGCCATTTCTGCCATTTCTCAAATTAACATGGAGTGATTTGAAATAGTTGAAGACTGTTACCTCTGAAGGAGGTCAAGATGGATTACCTATTCTGCGCTTCTGGCTGAAGAAAAATGCAAATACGTCAACTTTGTTTTTTGCACTGATGTGCTGAACTCATTAACATTGGGGATGTGAATATTTGTGGAGCCTCCATTTTCTGTTAATTGACCTAATTGACCAGCACAATTTCCAACTGGATGAGGCAGGATTACAGAGCTTAAATCTGATCCTTTGGTTGTGAGATCACTTAGCCGTGTTTATCACTTGCTGCTTATTTTGTTTGGCAGGCATTTATCCTGTCAAGAAGCTTTGTCAGGTTGGCACCTCATTTTTAGGTATGTGCCTGGTGTTAATCCTGGCATCCCCCCTGCACTCTCAACCAGGGTTGATTTTCTGACTTATGGTAATGATAGCTTGGCAATTATACTGGGCCTTGAGAAACAGATTGTGGGTTGAATACAATTCTGCTGCTGATGGCTCATAGCACATCATGGATGCCAAGTTTTGAGATTTTAAATCTGTTTGAGGTCTGTCTCTTTTGGCAGAGCAATAGTACCAGATACCACAATGAAGGGCATCCTCAATGTGAAGACAGGGCTTTCTCTCCACAAGAACTGTGTGGTCACTCCTACCGATACTGTCAAGGATAGATGCATCTGCAACATATGGATTGATGAGGAGGAGGTCAGGTATATTTTTGTCTCTTGTTGGTTCCTTCACTATTTAGCTGACCAACTGCATCTGTAGCATATCCTTTAGGACTTGGACAACCTGGAAGTAGTCAGACTAGCAAGCCACTCCTGATGATGGGTAATGAAGTCTCCCATCCAGAAAACATTCTGTGCCCTTGCCACCTTGAATGCTTCCTCCAGATGGTTTTCAACATGGCAGAGTACAGATTCAGTAGCTAAGGGGGTGAAGGTGTTGGTTGGTAATAATCAACAAGTGGTTTCCTTACCCATGTTTGACTTAATGACATTGTTTTTTCATGAGGTTCAAAGCCAATGTTGAGGATTCTAGGCAACTCATTGCTAATGAGAGGTGTGTTGGCTGCTGCCCATGGATCATGCTCTGGGCTGCTGTTTGGCGGTAGTCAATATGAAAATTGTTGGCACAAGTGGTGAGCTGAATCTGCCATGTGCACACACTGGCTTCCATGTCGCGCTTTCTCAACATCTAGTTTGCTTGGCAAGTTTGGTAAGATTGGAAGCTAGATACTAATAAATCATGCTGTCATCAAGGCATTTGGCAAGCAATAATGTTCCTGAAATGCCAACGTACCACTGCCTAATGAAAAACTCACCTTGCTGTTTCTGAAAAGTATAAAAGGTGCAGTGAATTGCTCTGGATGTTAGGAAAGACCCGTTGGTCTTCTCATCTGATTCAGCCACAAATCTTGCCATCACCCACCATTGCTCAGATCCCAATAAGATTTCACCCAGTGTTCTGTATTCTGTAAGCTTGCAATTATATCTGTACTGTTGTTAATCTTGAAACATAAATCTGCAGTGTTTTTATGGACATTTTGGTCAACATGGACCAGTCTGGGCCAAAAGGCCTATCTCAGTGTTGTAGGTCACTATGGCTCTATAGTTTCATTCAATAGACACATATTTGACATAAGAAGAATAATTGATCAGGTAATTTTTAAAAACTGTTTAAAACATTTTTTAAAAGCATGACTGCAATATATATAGTGTCAAAATGTCCTGAGATAATGTATAATCTCCTGCATATTGAACTGCATATTGACTGTTTCTGTGATAACATTGTGTGCAAGATGACTACTTCATCATTTGGCAGAGCTGTCTTCTTTTTTTGGTGTTATTTCATTTCTGTCCTTTCCTATACCAAGATTGTGTGCTTCTCCAAATTCTTCTTTGACTTTTGACCCATACCTGGTATTTTATCAGCTCTGAAAGCTAGCTATGTCAACTCGAATTTCATTTGTAGCTATTGTGACAGGTCTTTGTCAATAATGTCAATCATAATTCTACCCTGTATATGTTCAATTTTCCATGTGTCAAATGCACACAGGTGCCCATCATAGAGACTTTAGGCAAATGATTCCAAAGTTTCTTCACTCTGATTTCACTTTTGAAAGAGTGTTCTTTCATGAAAGAAGGCTGCCTTTTGAAGCAAAATTACCAGGTCATTTTTTTGATAAATTCCTTTCATAATACGTAATTTCTTACCTTACCGCACAAATATGATGTCTTTATAAGATGTTTTCTGTCTCTGGCACAAGCCATGCAAAGATAAAGATAGCATCATCACCTTAATTAAGCTCTACCACTGTGTACAGCAGTGAAAAACATTCATTCCAATCTGACCAGCAACAGATTTATTTATGAGCTGAAAGATTTGACTTAATTTTATCTGAAAAGAATCGGAAATATTTAGCAGCTGCTTGATTAAATGCAGTCACATAACTCAATGGATTTTCTTAAATGTGGAAAAGAAATTTTGTCAAAACGAGCTGATTACTTTAATCACTTTATATTTAAAGCATCATTAAAAATGTTTCACCACGTTCAATGATCTGCTTGACCTAAATTGGTAAGATATCTATCCTCAGGTCACTTGTATTGTTTTCAACAAAATTAAATATAAGACCAAATAGCTGGAAATTTGTAGAATATAATGGCTAAGAAGGCAAAGATATTGATTGTACAAGATGATCAGAGGATTAGATAGGGTTGACAGTGAAAGTCTTTTTCCTAGGATGATGACGTCAGTTTGTACGAGGGGGCATAGCTAGAAATTGAGGGGTGATAGATTGAAGACAGATGTCAGAGGCAGGTTCTTTACTCAGAGAGTGGTAAGGGCGTGGAATGCCCTGCCTGCCAATGTAGTTAACTCAGTCACATTAGAGAGATTTAAACAATCCTTGGATAAACACATGGATGATAATGGGATAGCGTAGCGGGTTGGGTTTAGATTAGCTCACAGATTGGTGCAACATCGAGGGCCAAAGGGCCTGTTCTGTGCTGTATTGTTCTATGTTCTATGTTCTAATATTGAGGATGTATTTAATTGGAATTAGGAAAACAACATTTTTGAAAACAGTAATTACCTTAGCTAGTAAAGTTATAGAGTTTTCACAGCAAGGAAAAAGACCCTTTGGCCCTTCAAGACCAAACCAATTATCAAGCATCCACCTATTCCAATCCCATTTAACAGCACTTGGCCCATAGCCTTGTATGCTATGCTGTTTCAAGTGCTCGTTCAACTAGTTCTTAAATGTCTTGAGGGTTCCTGCTTCTACTATCCTTTTAGGCAGTGAGTCCCAGATATCCACAATCCTCTGGATGAAAATCAAGGTTTCCCACAAATCTCCTCTAAACCTTCTGCACTTTACTTTAACCCCTCTACTAAGGGCAAAAGTTTCTCCACATCTGCCCTGTCAGTGTTGGAAACTCAACTTTTCACTTTATACATTAATAATCTCAATGAAGGAACTGAGGGCATTCTGACTAAGTTTGCAGATGATGCAAAGATAGGTACAGGGACAAGTAGCATCGAGGAGACGGGGGAGCTGCAGAAAGATTTGGCCAGGGTGGGAGAGTGGGCAAAGAAGTGGCAGATGGAGTACAACCTGTGGGAAATTATGAGGTAATGCACTTTGGTAGGCATGAACTATTTTCTAAATGGGGAGAAAATTCAGAAGGCTGAAATGCAAAGAGACTTGTGAATTCTAGTCCAGGATTCTTTCAAAGTAAACTTGCAGGTTGAGTCAGTAGTTAGGAAGGCAAAAGCAATGTTGGCATTTATTTTGAGAGGACTTGAATATAAAAGCAGGGATGTACTTCTCAAGCTCTATAAGGTTCTGGTTTGACCACATTTGGAGATCTGTGCACAGTTTTGGGCCCCATATCTCAGGAAGGATGTACTGGCCCTGCAGTGTGTTCAGAGGAAGTTCACGGGAATGGTCTCAGGAATGAAAAGCTAAACATATTGAGGAATGTTTGAGGACTCTGGGTCTATACTCGGTGTTTAGAAGGATGAGGGTGATCTAACTGAAACTTACAGAAGACTGAATGGCCTGGACAGAATGGATGTTGGGAAGATGTTTCCATCGATAGGAGAGACTAGGACCCAAAGATATATAATACCTTTTAGAACAGAAATAGGGAGAAATGTCTTCAGCCAGGTTGGTGAATCTGTGGAATTCATTGCCACAGAAGGCTGTGGAGGCCAAGTCATTGAATATATTTAAGATTGAGATAGATAGGTTTTTGAGTATCAAGGGGATTAGGGGTTACAGGGAGAATGCAGGAGAATGGGTTTGAGAAATTCATCAGCTATGATTGAATGGTAGAGCAGATTTGATGGACTGAATGACTGAAATTCTCTTCCTATATCTTATGGTCTTATAATCTATTTATATCCATTATAACTTTCTATACCTCAATCAGGTCTCCTAGTAACCTTCTCTGGTCGCAAGAAAACAACCCCAACCTATCTAATCTCTCTCCATAGTTGAATCGCTCCAACCTGGGCCACATCCAGATGAATTTCCCCTGCCATTACATCCTTCCGATAGTGTGGTGACCAAAACTGCACACAGTAATCCAGCTGTGGCCGAATTAGCATTATTTACAGCTCCATCATCACCTCCTTGTTCTTGTATGCAAAGCCTTGACGAAGAGAGGCAAATATCGCAAATGATGCCATCTTAACCTCCTTATCCATATGCCCTCCTGCTTTCAAGACCTATAGGCATGCAAACCAGGGTCCTTCTGATCTTGTGTACTTCCTAAGGTCCTGCCATTTAACATGTGCTGCCTTGCAGTGTTAACCCTTCAAAATGCCTCACCTCACACTTTCAGGCTAAATTTCCTCTGCCACTGTTCATCACATCTGACAAGCTTGTCTATGTTGACTTATAGTCCACGACTTTCCTCAATGCCAGAATTTGTCACCAAACAGATGACTGGAAATAACATTAGTACTAGAAATATAGCAATGGAGCTGTGGTCCAGGCACCAGCAATGACAATGACAACTTTGCCTAGTCATTCCTGCAAACTCCTTACTGGGATCTGTCAAAGTTGGAGAGGTATCCCATCAGAGGTCGAAGACTCTGATAGTAATATCAACAAGTCGTTCTTTACAACCAATATCTCGGATCCCTTCATCATCATCCCTGGGTATATCCTAACCCATACGTATGTCAGACACATGATGTGTCAGCACTATGGTATGGCAGGGAATTGCCATGGCGTCCTCAACATTTACTCCAAATCCCATCAAGTCTCATGACAGTAGATTAAATGAACATGGGCAAAGCCACCAACCACCCTCCCTCTGCTAATGTATCAAAACTTCTTATGCTAAACACTCTTGGAAAAGTGGTAAAGGATGGAAAGTGCAGAAAATGTACACTGTGGTGGGGGACTTAAATGCCCAACACCAAAATTGGCTCAGTAGCCTCAGTACTGACCAGGCTGACTGAGTCCTGAATGATCTGTGTGTTAGATTGTGCCTACAATTATTTTCGAGGATATCAAAAAGAAGAATGAATCTGCTTCACCTCACCCTCACCAATACATCTATCCACAATAGTATTTGGTAGAAGTGACCACTGAGTACACTTTATGGAGACAAAGTCCCATATTCACACTAAGGATTCTTTTAATTGTGTTTTGCAGCACTATCACATTTCTAAATGGGATAGATTCAAAACAGATTTAGGAGTTCAAATCTGGGCACCCATCACCCAGTGATGACCCAGCATTTTCCATACTCAGGGCAAAGGATCAGCCCTAGTTGATTGAGGAATGCTGGGCAGTATGCAAGGAGAAGTACTTGGCATATCTAAAAAACTGGCAACAACCTAGTTGTAGTGATTGGAACCAGGTTGACCTCGCTGACTACAAGGTTGTTTATTGGGGTTGTTAATCTGGGTCAATCAGAAAAGCCCTGGCTGACCAATATAACCAGAGATTAGAATCTCCTCAGTTGAGGACTGACTCCGAGTTGGCTGGCACAGTCAGCGTACTGCGGTGAAATGTTCCCTTGATTGGGGAAAGCAAATATATAATCTGGAGATGAGAATCTCCTCAATTTAGGCGAGTGAATCTGAGCTGGCTGGCACAGCCAGTGTACTATTCTCAAGTAAATACACACGTAAGTTTATAGGGTGAATTTGTATTTGCAGAGTTACATTTTATTTTGCTCAAAAACAGCATAAATCCATGCAAGATTCTGTAAGTCCCACTTTATGAAGAGAATTGACTCAACATTGGTACAGACTTTACCTTCACACATTTAATGCATTTTCTGAGCTGAGATGATGCTTATTATTAGATAAGCTGATGCCACCTTCAGAATGTAACTCTGGGATTTACATATTAAAGAATCTAAACCACCATATCCCATTCTAAAAGATGAAGACTTAATCTAAATTTGTTTAATAACTATAACCTGGTGTTGTGTGATTTTTAATTAAAGTTAATATATCATTATAACTCCATGACATTGTAACCCTTTTGCTATAAATTCTGTGTTGTATGGTCATGTTCCACAACCACCTGATGAAGGAGCAGCACTCCGAAAGCTAGTGCTTCCACATAAACCTGTTGGACTATAACCTGGTGTTGTGTGATTTTTAACTTTGACCACATAAATAAAGAGTGACTTGGTGATGGGATACTGGCTTCTGTGCAGTAATATCATCAGTGAAGTTACAACATGGAACTAAATTCTTGCTTAAACAAGTATCCATTAGACAGACGTAAGCTACCTTATAACCAATGAAACAGATCAAGGTTTGGCACTGCTGTCATACATAGTTGTGATTGATAGTTAAACAAGTAACGAGAGAAGAAGGGTCCAAACCCCTCCCCCTGCCTCCCCTCCCCAATTTAAATAATGGGCGAACCCAACACATCATTGAAAAGATGAGGCTGAAGCATTGGAAACCATCTTTAGCCAGAGTGAATCACCCATCCTGACATCTCTTGAGGACTCCCATAGCAAAGGTGCCAGTCTTCAGCCAATTGATTTCATACCATGAAATGCGGTAGATATAGCAAACAATTTGGCCCTGACAACATCCTGGCATTTGTGCTGTGCCCCAGAACCAGCCATGATCTTAGCCAATGTGTGCAGTTGGAATACTGGTATCTACTTGACAATGTGCAAAATTTCCGTGCAACTCCCATTCACAAAACACAGAATGAATCCAGAGTTTAGATCAGAGTGGTGCTGGAAAAGCACAGCAAGTCAGGCAGCATCCAAGGACTGGAAAATTGACGTTTCGGACAAAAGCCCTTCATCAGGAATAGAGGCAGGAAGCCTCCAGAATGAATCCAATCAACCCAATTATCATTCTATCAGTCTGCTCTTGATCATAAGGAAAATGATGGAAGGGTCATCAACAGTGCTGATAAACAATGCTTAGACAATCTGCTCACCAATTCTCATTTTGGAATTCCTCCACAACAACTTGGCCCTTGGCCTCATTACAGCATTAGTTTATACATAGACAAAACAACTGAACTCAGGAGGTGAAACTAACTACGGTTTTAATAAGCCCAGAAAAACTGGAGTCAATGGGAATTGGGAAGAAATACTCCATTGGCTGGAGTCATACTTAACATAAAGGAAAATGATGCTGGAGACCAATCATCTGAGCCCCAGCAGCTAGAGCAGTTCTTCAGGTGCAACTGGCTTCAGCTGTTTCAGCAATAACTTTCCCTTTGTCAAACAATCAGAAGTGGAAATACAAAAATCCCTCTGTCTAATACATGCATGTCATCCTCCACGAAGAGCTTGGCAACTCTCAAGAAGCACTGCATCAGCATAACAAGTTGAGACAATGGCTCAGTGGTATTATTATATATTATTATTAATATAGAGATCCAGGTAATGTTCTGGGGACCTAGGTTCAAATCCCATGATGGCAGATGGTGGAATTTGTATTGGAATTAGATCCAGTGATGATTATGAAGCCATTGTCAATCATCAGAAAAACCTATCTGGTTCACTCATGCCCTTTTGGGAAGGAAACTGTCATCTTTATCTGGTCAATCCTACATGTGACTCCAAACCCTCAGGAATGTGGTTGACTCTTAACTGCCTTCTGGGCATTTAAGGATGGGCAATAAATGCTGGCCTATCCAGTGATGCCCACATCCTGTGAATGAATGAATGAAAGACAACACTCCGTGGACTTACATCACATGATCCATGAGCCCTGTGGAGCAGTAAGACCATAAGATGTGAGTGAAGAAGTAAACCATTTAACCCTTGAAACCACTCTGCCATTTAGTGAGATCCTGACTGATCTGATAATCCTATTTTCCTGAATTTCCTTCTTGCTAAAGTGCATAGTGGTTGTTGTTATGATCCTATGGACAAATCAGTTCCATGAATGAAATCTGCCTTGATAGATTTTTAAAAAGCTTTTATTTAACATGAAATCTTTCACTGAAACATGAGCACACATGCCTGCAGATTTAGTTTTAACAAGAAAGCTGAGGTTTTTAAAAAGGATATTAAAGAAAAACAAACCACTCTATCTAAATGTAACAGAAAGACATGGCAAAACAAAGTCTCATTTTTTTTCCCAATGCCATCACTTTACAGTTACTCAAAAACCAGAAAAACAGTTCTTCTGGTCCTATGAGCTCTGAAGCCTTTCCTTGAATACTCATACAATTGAGAGCTTAGACATTCTCTGCCTTTTAATAAATTACAGGGTTCCAATTAAACACTGCCAGTCTGGAAATTTCATAAACTATGCTGATTCACTGAGGTAACTTATTTTCCTAACTGCTCTGAACAATATCCTTTTTTTTTTAACGGAAAGACTATACTTGCATCTGACTTCAGACAGATCCACTTCAAACTGAACCCAAAATCTTTTGAAGTAAACTAAACAAACTTGCTCATCTTAACTTCACCTAAGCTAATGGCTTAACGTTCTCTCTTTCTAGTTGTAACCCCCACAGAATATACAATATCCATTAACACTCCAGGAGACGTATCTTGATTTAAAATTATGGTTGTGAAAAGACTGACCCAGTTAATTTTTAAATCTTTTTACAAAAATAGATCAACCTTTAAATGAGTTTAAAATTCAAATTCATTACAAATGAAATTAATACATATATAAATCGCAAATCTTTTATCACTGTTTATATCCTGTACAGGAGGGGAGCAAGATGCCTGGAGCCATTGCCAAGTACTCATACTTGTGAGAAGAGCAGGGAGGGAAGTGTGCCCTGAAAACAGAAGAGTATTTGCCTGAAGTACGCAGGGCACCACACCTTGCTAGTCAACTGGCCCTTGTTCCCTCTTATGGTGAAAGTAACACATCAAAGTTTGGTATTTTTGCTGGACTCTTAATCCAGATCCAGATAATGTTCTGGGAACCCAGGTTCCAATCCCACAGGCCAGATTGTGGAATTTGAATTTTTTTAAAAATCTGGAATCAAGACTCTAATGATGACCATGAATCTATTATGGATTGTTGGAAAAACCCATCTGGTTCACTAATGTCCTTTAGCTGGTCTGGCCTCCATGTGACTTTGACTCTCCTGCCCCTTGCATGCTGCCTGACCTGTTGTGCTTTTCCAGCACCACACTCTCGACTCTTAACTCTTAACTGCCCTCTGGGCAATTAGAGATGGGCAATAAATGCTGCGTAGACAGCCATGTCTTCATTCTGTGAATGAATAAAGAAAGAAGTTGCAAAACTGGATTGATAGCTGTACTCAAAACTGACCTTTCTTTGATATTACACCTGTAATAGTTGGCAAGGCTGAAGCTCTGTTATTCTTCTGTACTTTTCATATAATTCTGAATATCTTTTAAAGTTGCTATTAATTGCCAATTCAATTGCCTGCCAACCACCTTAAAGCGTTGTTGCCATTTAGTAGTCTGGCCCCCTTTGGAAACATCTCTTGACAATGTAAGTAAGTCAAGCTTCCGTCCTGATGCTATCCATTGGCAATTTTGCTACCTTATCCAACTGCTAACCCATCATCACAGATATTAAACTGCATCAGTTTTTTACCTATTCAAACCAGCTGAGATAGTTGAGTTGTGCAGGGAACTCTCTGCTCATATGTGAAGCTGTCTACAGACTGTGTTTACAAACAGCTTGAAAGAGATGGGAGTTGAAACTTTATTGCTGGAACAGCACAGCAGGTCAGGCAGCATCCAGGGAACAGGAGATTCGACGTTTCGGGCACAGGCCCTTCTTCAGGAATCCTGAAGATTCCTGAAGATTCCTGAAGATTCCTGAAGAAGGGCCTGTGCCCGAAACGTCGAATCTCCTGTTCCCTGGATGCTGCCTGACCTGCTATGCTGTTCCAGCAATAAAGTTTCAACTTTGATCTCCAGCATCTGCAGACCTCACTTTCTCCTTGAAGGAGATGGGACCAAAGCAAAGTGAAGTAAGACGAAGTGAAAGTAAAAAATCAGAAATTTAACAAGCATCTATCTACCCCTGCCTCAAAGAGAATTATAGAAGAAGTACTCTTATATATAGAATTATAGAAGAAGTACTCTTGACCCTCTGAGAATATAATTCTCCTCATCTCTGTCTTAAATGAGTGATGCCTTAGTTTTAAACTGTGATCCCTAGGTCTAGTTTCTCCTCGAAGAGGAAATATCCTTTACATGCACCCTTTCAAGAACCCTCAGTATGTTTACTTCTTCAAAGAACCCAAGACATTAACTTAACTTAAACATGATTTCCCTTTCACCAAACCTTGCTTACTCTGCCTGGTCCTTGAACTTTAGAAGCTCGACTGGAATGTCTTTAATAATAGCTTCCAACAGATTTGAGGCTAACAGGCCCACTTTCAGACTCTGAGCCTTTTCCCCAATCTAATGTTACCTTCCCCAAATCTCAGTGATTTTGAAAAATTAAAACCAGCAAATCAACTATCTCACTAGTCACTTCTTTTAAACTCCTAGAATGAAGTCTACCAAAACTCTAGGACTTGTTAGCTTGCAACTCCAACAATTTATTCAGTTCCATTTTCTTGATTGTTCCAATTTTTTTGCATTCTTCCATTTTCAGGTGTACATTATTTGGATTCTGTATAGTGAAGACGGATGCAAAATGCCAATACTGTCATCTTCTTATTTTCCACTATTAATTCCCCAAACCCACATTTTTTTCAATACCACACCCTTTGTTAACTTTCTTCTTTTTAAAGATGTGGTGAGAGTGACTGCCCTTGATATCAAAGTTGTATTTGACCAAGTGTGGCTTTAAGTAGCCCAAGTAAAACTGGAGTCAATAGGAATCAGGGAAACCTCCCACTGGTTAGAGTCATGCCTGTCGCAAAAGAAGTTGGTTATCGGAGGTTAGTCAACTCAGCACCCAGACATCTCTGCAGGAGTTCCTCAGAGTAGTGTCCTCAGCCCAACCATTTTCCTTCATCAATGACCCTTCCTCCATCATTGTGTCAGAAATAGGGATGTTCACTGATGATTGCACCATGTCAATCACTCCTCAGAAGCAGTCCATGTCCAAATACAATGCATCCTGGACAATATCCGGGCTTAGGTTGAAAAATGCAAAGTAATATTCATACCACACAAATGACAAAAGACATTCTAACCACTGCTTTTGACAGTGGGTTAATCTGTCACTACACCTCAATTGCCATAATCCTTAACCTAATTTGCTCGTTCACTCTAGGTAGCTCTGCTTTCATAACTGCCTTTACTTAAGTTAAAATAATATTGTTAGAATCAGTCCTTTATTCCTCAAATTGAATGTAAAATTCCATCATATTAAGCCCGCTTCATCTTGAGATGTCTTCACTACACTATGAGGTATTTAATTAATCTTACCTTTGCACAATACCAAGTCTTGTATAGCCTGTCTCTGGTCACTTCCAGATGTGCCGTTCTAAGAAAACCTTTGATGAATTCATCATCTAGGCTATTTTTGCACATCTGATTTTTCAAGTCTACATGTAGATTAAAATTCCCTATGATGATTGCAGTACCTTTCTGACAAGCGCCCATTATTTTTTCCTTTATACTCATTCTACTATCTGGCTATTGTTAAGGGGTCTGGACACTACTTCCCCAGTGACTTTTTGTCTTTTTCATTTTTCACCTCTCCCTAAGCTGCACACATCCTGGTTTATGAAACTTAGGTCAATTCTCTTGAATCCATTAACAGAGCCATCCTTCCCTTTTATCTAGAGTTCTGTCCTTTCTAAACGTTCCATGCATTCAATATGGCAGCATGTCCCTGCAACGGCTGTAAAATCATAATCTGTGCTAACAGTTCATCTGTTTCGATTTAAATGTTACATGGATTCAGATATAAAAGGGACTAAATACTAGAGGAAGATACCAAGTGGGCCATATACTCAGAGGAAGAGGATACTGTCATTCATGGCAGGGAGACTTGCAAATCTCTGATCAGCAGGTGTTTCACATGAGGACAAGTTAAAAAAGTTTTCTCTCAGAGATAGATTTTCTGACTTTTTGTTTGTCGTCATTACATCTCTCTATACCTTCAAAACTATGCCAAGACTTTGTGTGAGCACAGGGGGTGGAATCTTGTTTTATCTTTGAGACCAAAGTGCTGAAGTGGTCCTAAAGTGGTTCATCCAATTGGGAGTGGGTTGGGTTTACTCACACAATTACATTCTTTGAAACTCATTGCATATGTCATATGAGTCAAGTGCCAAAGTTTAATGGACAGGTGGGCAAAACGTTCTGCCCCTACCAGCATATTTCAGGCTTCATCTTCTAGATGCCATATTAAAATACATCTGAACAGCTCTTCATTCTCTGTAAGCAAGGAGCATCATTCAACCTTTACTCATCATCTCCACCCATCCCTGGAGATGCCACAGAGGTCAGTGCCCATTGGTAGCTGGAGAGAACGTGGTTCCATTGCCACAAGAAGGTATAATTTGCTGTACTCTAGGGTATGTACCACTGTTTATTCAATGCTTCATGCCCTGGGAGGGTGAGTTAGAATTGTAAAGTTGCCACTGCAGATCATTGGCATTCTAGAGGCTGGATACCAGGCATCTCTATTAGATGCCTCTTCAATGTCTGTCACTTAATTACCTTTAGCACTACTTGCACAATTGCAGTATTGGCTTTCACATATCTGCCAGGGTTCACATGAATATATAACCAGAGCTATAACTCTCAGCAGCTCACACCCCATCAGCTCACTAACTTTTTGTGACAACTAGGAGAAGGTGCAGTTCTTATAACTTTTCACCAAAGAGTACATGGGATAAGAACAAAACCACAATAGGTGACTTCAGGCTGAACACACTTCACACATACACATCACATAATGCTTTATTGCTTTTCATCAACTGTAGCTTTTTGACCACACTGCTATCACATTTTTTTCATACACATCACCTGTGACAAAGCAGATGGCCCTCTATCATTAACTCATGAACATAGTCTGAATTCTTTTCAGAATTGGTAGCTCTTGGTTGATCGTCTTTTATCACCTGATCTTTAATTTGATTCATAGCCACAAACACTTCCTGATTATGGCTACTCTTACCTTTATCCATTGTCTGAGAAAGACCTCTATAAGGTCTGAGAAAGTTCCTCATTACCCATACTTTCTGGTTGCCTTATCTAACTATAAGCTTCTCTTCTCACATTGAGATCTCTCTACATTAATCCTATCAGAATATCTGCTAGAAATCCTCTCTACTGTACATGACACTTTCCTACTAAGTGTATCCTGCAAATGAGTACTGGAACTTCAGTATCTAGTTTCCCACTCTGACACCCCCTGTTGCCAAACTACGACCCTCATTTTTTTTATCCCTCATCTTGGATGTTTAGCTGGTTTATACATTTTCCAATAGACTTGCCTGCACCCCCTGTATTATGGCCAACTCCAGTCATTTGACTCTGCTGACCTGTAAGCTAACCCTGAGCCTACTATGGACAAATGATCCCCACATGACATTACTTTTTTGTGTTCTTCATAATCAATACATATATCAGTATATATTTCCTGAGCTCTTTAAGACCTGCCTCTCTGCTTCAAATTGTAGAATTCTTGACTATCTGAAGTACATGATGCTTCATCTTCTCATGTTCAGCATCCAGATATTCATAACTCATCTCCAATACTTGTGAAGTATATGCCTTTATAGTTTGACTCCCTTGTTGCATTATGAAAGTTTTTCATCACATCTAATAACATTTCCTGTCCCTTTTGCACTCCCTGTATCCATCATAAACTACGTCACCAGATCTAAAGTCTCCCTTAGATGTTCTGATGTGATTTTGCAATGCTCTTTTAATCCTTTTGATGTTTCACTTTAATGAAAGCTTTTCTACTAGTATGTAACATATTTAAATGGATTGCAAAGAGATTAGTTGATTGTTGTACCTTCCAGTGGTGGAGAATCATCATGTAACATTGAAGGCAATTTTGTCACCAGATATGAAATCTTTCCTAGATGGTCTGATGTGATGTCTCAAGGCTCTCCTAATGTTTTTCTGATTCTTCACATTAATGAGCATTTTTCTACCAGTGAATACTAATTGATATGGGCTGTACCCCCATCTATCTGTAAATAACTTTTTGCATACACTACCCATTCCAGAGTCCTTTGTAACACACAGTTAACTGATCTGTCAGTATTTTTTGCAACATCTCATTAATTATTGCATGATTTCTTTCAGACAAGCCTTTGCTGAATGGATGTTTTGCAGCAGTATGCATTATTACAATACTTAAGTTCTCACATATGCCAGAAATTTGTCATTTGCAAATTGATCTCCGTTATACAGTCATACAGTCATAGAGATGTATAGCTCGGAAACAGACCCTTTAATCCAACTCGTCCATGCCATCCAGATATCTCCTATTAAGATTTTTGTCAGTAAACCAAGGCCTGTGCCAACCCAGTTTTCCATTACTTTGTCTGTTATTATTCATTTGTCTTGATTGTTTAGCACCAAGGTTATCCTAAACGTGGTCTCCATATCTTTAAAATGTAGTCATAGAGGTTTACAGCATGGAAACAGGCCTTTCAGCCTAACTTGTCCATGCCATCCAGTTTTCACAGTTAAACTATTCCTATTTGCTTGCATTTATTCCATATCCCTCAAACCCTATCCCCTCCATTTACCTATCTAAATGTTTCTTTAATGAAAAAAAATTGTATTCGCCCCCACCACTACTTCTGGCAGCCAATTCCTGATACTCACTGTCTTCTGTATGAAAAAGTTGCCTGTCTGGACCCTTTTCTATCCCTCCCCTCCCACATTAAACCTATGCCCTTTAGTTTTAGACTCCCCTACCCAACTGTTGGATATCTACTTTATCTATGCCTCTCATGATTTTATAAACCTCTATGCTCCAAGAAAGAAAGTCTCAGACTATCCAACCTCTCCTTATAACTCAAACCTTCCAGTCTAGGTAGCATCCTAGTAAATCCTTCCTGCACTCTTTCTAGTTTAATAATATCCTTTCTATAGTAGGGTGTTCAGAACTGCATGCAATATTCCAAATATGGCCTTCCCAACATCTTGTACAGCAGCAACAAGACATCCCAACTCCTATACCCAATTCTCTGACCAATGAAAGCAAGCAGGCTGAAAGATTTCTTCACCACATGTCTACCTGTCACTCTACTTTCAAGGAGCTATAAACCCATACCCCTAGATTTCTTTGTTCTATAATACTCCCCAGGGTCCTACCATTGACTGTGTAAGTCCTGCCCTGGTTTGACTTCCCAAAATGCAGCACCTTGCATTTATCTAAATTAAACTCCATTTGCCATTCCTCAGTCCACTGGCTCATTTGATCAAGAGCTTGCTATATTCCCAGATAACCTTCTTCACTGTCCATGACATGACCAATCTTAGTCAATAGACACTCCGATCCTTGACCCATATCTTCAGGTCCATGGATACTATTTTATTAAATTCTTTAACTAAAGAAAACTTGCATTCAGGTATTATTATATTTAATACGTATTGCATTGTGATGTGAAGTGTTCTACAAGGAATTCATACCCTTTAAAGACAACTCCAGCATTTGAAAATTTCTCCACACAACCTATGGAATCTCCACCACAGAAGGCTATAGGGACCAAGTTACTGAATATATTCAAGAAAGAGATAGACTTTTTTGGCTTTAATGTCAACAAGGGGTATGGGGAGCCAGTTCGAATGTGGAATTGAGATAGAGGATCAGCCATGATCATGATGGAGCAGGTTCAAAGGTCTGAAAGGCCAATCCTGTTTCTAGTTTCTATGTTTATACAACTTAACAGGAGCTTTATGAGAATGGATCAGCAAATTGTTTATGCAATTTCTGTATCATCCTTTTCTTATCAGCCTGCCTTCTATCTGCAGCGATCAATATCACTTCTTGGACCTCTCGCTGAGAAACTCCAGGTTTCCTCAATGGAATACGATAATGTCTAGATCCTGTGAATTACAAGTTTTCGGTTTACTGAATACAAATGCTTTATCATTCTCCATGTCCAAATGCATTTTCACTTTTTCCTTTGAAGACTTACTCAGATATGTCACTGTGAATGGAATCAGTGATAATGAAATGACGCGGCCCTGCAATTTCACAGGCAGGAACCACTCTTTTTAAAGATGGTAATAAATAATCATCTCTGAATTGAAGGGAGGTAGAAATTTTATATTTTTGATTCTGTTTTTGTCTGCTTTGCCCAAGATTTACAAATAATAATTTAAACAAGCGAGATACTCTGCTGAGATACAGACAGCATTTAATATGGAATAATTGAATGAGTCAGCAACTAAGATACTTAAGTCTTTCACAGCTAATTCAATATCTTCGTGTTGTTCATCCTCAATAAATTCACCCTTAGAACCATCTGTTTTGTGAGTTGCTTCATGTACTTGACTCCTTATGCCTGGGCAATTCCTGGTAGTGATATTCAGAGACACATTTGAAATATCTGTTAACTATTCTCTGTGGATTTGTGACTTGGAGATGGCAGTGTTGGATGGGGTGTACAAAGTTAAAAATCACGCCACACCAGGTTTCATTGGAAGCACTAGCTTTCGGAGTGCTGCTCCTTCATCAGGTGGTTGTACAAGCACTCCGAAAGCTAGTGCTTCCAATGAAACCTGTTGGACTATAATCTGGTGTTGCGTGATTTCTAACTCTGTGGATTTCTGGGATTCAAGTATTGTAAGCTATCATCCCAATCCTGCATTTTCCTTTGATTTGGAAAGCTACCAAAAGTATAACCCCTCTCAAAGCACCTTTCTATAATTCCAACATGGACACCTGTGACAAGGTCCCCTTTGACTTTCAGTGTCTTCCATTCTGTGTATAGCAGCAGAACTCCCAACACATCCTGCGAATGTAGCTGGCAATGACTGTCTCCTAAAATTTGTCTTAACGGCAGAAGCCATTTGTTCAAAAACAGAGTCATTACCATGAAATTAAACACTTGCCCAAAACTGAAAATCTGTGTGTGAAATTCATTTACAAATTTAAACACCACCATGAACTCTGGAAATTAGATTAGATTAGATTACTTTACAGTGTGGAAACAGGCCCTTCGGCCCAACAAGTCCATAGAGAGTGAGGAGGCAGAACTGAGTATGGTGGTCTTCACCAAGGAGTAGGTGCTAGAAAAACTGAATAGCCTGAAGGTAGATAAATAACCTGGACCAGATGGACTACACCCCAGAGTTCTAAGTGAGATAGCTGAAGAGATAATGGAGGCATTAGTGGAAATCCTTCAGGAGTTGCTTGAATCAGGGAGGGTCCCAAAGGACTGGAATTGAACCTGGGTCACTGGCGCTATGAGGCAGCAGTGCTAACCACTGTGCCACCGTGCCGCCCACAAATTCTGGAAGGTTTTTTTTAGTCTTTTATACAACCTCTCAAATCCCATGAAATATTTTTCCTAGACTGATTTCCATTTTATTAAATTTATCAAATATCAACCTCACCCCATAGGGTTCCAATAAGTCATTCTTTCTGTACATTCTGTCCATTGATTGTGTTGGATCTTCAATCTCTCTTCAGTGTCCAGGCCCATTACATTTAGTTGTAAAAATACTTTATTTCTCATTTTATCACTTCCTGGTAAAGGTAAAGACAAAGTCACACCTCGCTTCTTCTTAGTTAGAGAAATGACCTGAGTCAACTGCATTCTTCTACTGCTCATGTCGCTCCAACTCCAAAAGTGCCATTGAATAACTGTAACTGGTGATTCTGCAACATGACTCAGCTGTTTCACTTTAAGGAGCATTTGCTTGTTCGAGAGTTTTGCTTCTTGTCGGAAACAGGAATTATCTTCTGCTTTCTCTATTTTCCCTCCTGAAGAGTTTGAGGTTTTATACACAGACATCTGTATCAGGAGTCAGGCAGCAAAAGACTTTCAGCACAACAAAAATTAAATTTTGTTTCAAAATTTTAATAAACTTTTCTTTTGCTTTGGTCCTTTCACTCTAATTTGCTGTTTAATTGTGCTGAATTGCTAATTTTTCAGCAAGTAAGATTTCTTCCTAAGATATTTTTCGCAGTTTTTTTCCCCCAAAATTTAAATGATTATAATGCCAGTCACTAGTGGTTTAAGGTTTCTTTTAATTTCTCAGCTGAGTTTTCTTTCCTTTAAATATAAGAATTTTCATCCATAGGCACTGGACTTAGGACAGAGTGTATGGAAAAGGTTAACAATCAAACTTCAAGCATGCTGGACAAACGAATGACAATGAGTAGGGGGACGGTTAATATACGACAGAAGGTGTTATATTTAAATACACATGGTATAAGGAATAAGGTAAATGAGCTTGTGGCACAGATCGCACTTGGCGGGTATGACATGGTGGGCATCATGGAGACATGGCTGCAAGGAGATCAGAATTGGGAGCTGAATATTCAAGGATATACATCCTATTGAAAAAGATAGGCAGGTGGGCTGAGGGGATATGGTTGGCTTATTAGTAAGAAATAAAATTAAATCAATAGTAAAAAATGAAATAAATAGTGTGGAATCTGTGTGGGTAGAATTGAGGAAATGCAAAAGCAAAATAACCATAGTTAGAATTATGTACAGGCCTCCAAGTAGTAATCAGGAGCTGGGGCGTAAGATACACGAGGAGATAGAAAAGATGTGTAGGAAAGCCAAAGTTACAGTGATCTTGGGGGATTTCAATATGCAGGTGGACTGGGAAAATCAGGTTGGTAATGGACTGCAAGAAAATGAATTTGTGGAATGTCTACGAGATGGTTTTCTGGAGCAGCTTGTGGTGGAGCCCACAAGGGTACAGGCAATACTGGATTAACTGTTGTGCAATAAGAAGGACTTAATAAGCGAGCTTAAGGTGAACGAATGCTTAGGAGGCAGTGATCACAACATGATTGAATTTACTTTGCAATTTGAGAGGGAGAAGATAGAATCAGAGGTAATGGTATTACACCTGAATAAAGGCAACTATAGATGCGTGAGAGAGGAGCTGGGTAGAATTGACTGGGAGGGAAGTCTCACAGGAAAGACAGTAGAACAGCAATGGTAGGAGTTTCTAAGAGTAATTCATAGACACAGCAGAGATTCATCCCGAGGAAAAAGAAGGATGGTATAAGGAGGATGAGGCAACCATGGCTGACTAGAGAAGTCAGGGATAGCATAAAAGCAAAGAGAAAGCATATAATGTGGCAAAGGGTAATGCAAAACCTGAAGATTGGGAAGCTTACAAAGACCAACAGAGGACAACAAAAAAAGAAATAAGGAGGGAGAAGATTAAATATGATGGTAAGCTAGTCAGTAATATAAAAGGAGACTGTAAGACTTTCTTTAGATATATAAAGGGCAAAAGAGAGACAAAAGTGGATGTCGGGAGACTGGAAAATGACACCGTAAAGACAGTACTGGGGAACAAAGAAATGACTGAGGAACTGAATAATTACTTTGCATTAGTCTTCACGGTGGGCGTCACGACTAATACCCCAGAAGTTCTAGAGAGTGAGGAGGCAGAACTGAGTATGGTGGTCTTCACCAAGGAGTAGGTGCTAGAAAAACTGAATAGCCTGAAGGTAGATAAATAACCTGGACCAGATGGACTACACCCCAGAGTTCTAAGTGAGATAGCTGAAGAGATAATGGAGGCATTAGTGGAAATCCTTCAGGAGTTGCTTGAATCAGGGAGGGTCCCAAAGGACTGGAAAATTGCTAATGTGACATCCCTGCTTAAAAAGGGAGCAGGGCAAAAGATGGAAAATTACAGACTGATTAGCCTAACCTTAGTCATGGATAAGATCCTGGAATCCATTGTGAAAGATGAGATTTCCGAATACTTAGAAGTACATGGTAAAATAGGGCAAAGTCAGCATGGTTTCATCAAGGGGACTTCATGCCTGATAAATCTGCTAGAATTCTTTGAGGAAGTAACAAGCAGCTTAGACCAGGGAGAGCCAATGGATGTTATCTACCTGGACTTCAAGAAGGCCTTTGATAAGGTGCCGCACAGGAGGCTACTGAGTATGATAAGGGCTCATAGATAGAAGCTTGGCTGCCTGTCAGAAAGCAGAGAATTGTGATAAAAGGGTCCTTCTCAGGATGGCAGCTGGAGACAAGTGGTGTTCCACAAGGCTCAGTGTTGGGACCATGACTATTCACTTTAGACAGAGGAAGCTCAATTATCCGACGGACATGGGTGTGGACTATTTCATTCAGTTAATTGAATGCCAAATAACATAGTTAGCCAAGCATCGGGACCTTGCAATCTTGTTCGGATAATCCAAAATTTGGTTAATTGAATGCTGGATCATCAAGTATCCTCTGTACATTAATCATCTAGATGGAGGAACTGAAGGCATTCTGGCTTAGTTTGCAGATGATACAAAAATAGGTAGAGGGACAGGTAGCATTGTGGAGACAGGGAGGTTGCAGAAGGATTTTGACAAGTTTGGAGAGTGGGCAAAGAAGTGGGAGATGGCGTATAAGGTGGGAAAGTGTGAGATTGTGCACTTTGTTAGGAAGAATAAAGGCATGAACTATTTTGTAAATGGGGTGAAACTTCAGAAATCTGAAGTGCAAAGAGACTTGGGAGTTCTTGTCCAGGATTCTCTCAAGGTAAACTTGCAGCTTGTGTCAGTAATAGAAAGGTAAATGCAATTATGGCATTTGTTTTGAGAGGACTTGAATATAACAGCAGTGATGTACTTCTCAGGCTCTGGTCAGACTACGTTTGGAGTACTGTGCATAGTTTTGGGCCCAGTATCTCAGGAAGGATGTATGGGCCCTGCAACGTGTTCAGCGGAAGCCCACGAGAATGGTCCCAGGAATGAAAAGCTTAACGTATAAGGATAGTTTGAGGACTCTGGGTCTATATTTGATGGAGTTTAGAAGGATGAAGGGGAATCTAATTGCAACTTGGAGAATATTGAATGGCCTGGACAGAGTAGATGTTGGAAAGATGTTTCCATTGATAGGAGAGACGAAATCTCAAGGGCATAGCCTTAGAGTAAAGGGAAGACATTTTAGAACAGAGATAAGGAGAAACATCTTCAGTCAGAGAGTGGTGAATCTATTGAATTCATTACCATAGAGGGCTATGGACGTCATTGAGTATATTTAGACTGAGATTGATAGGTTCTTGGGGATTAAGGGTTACAGGGAGAAAGCAAGAGAATGGGGTTTAGAAACTTGATTCAATGGTGAAGCTGATTTGATGGGCTGAATGACCTAATCTCTGCTCCTATGTCTTATGGTCTTATGAAGTATTTGTCAGAAGGGGGTTCCATCTTGATTAACCAGAATACATTTATTACATAGTCGTTATTACCTTGTGTCACAAAGCTGGTTCCTTTTTTCGAAAAGCTGTTGCTTTTCTCAAGGATACTATCTTCTTGTTTTTTTTCAGAGCAGTCGTAAACGCTTCCTGTGCTGATAAGACTGGTTTGGTGCAGAGATTAAAGAGTATTGAGAGGCCTTTTTGTTTATATGTAAACAGATGAGATCTCAGGCTAAAGTGGTCATGTTTTAGAAGTGACATGTATAAAGAAAGGGGAGTGGTCAGCTCTCTAGCTGAGCAGTTCAGTCCAGAGCTAGTTGGGAATTCAACAGTGAGCTGTGGGAAAACAGGCTCTCTCTCTCTCTCTCTCTCTTTATCTGCCCTTCTAATTTCAACCTGTAATAATCTGTTCCATTTTTATAACTGTGTTTTAAGGGGTTTACTTATTGGGATTGTTGCGTATATTCAGCTTAATTAACTCTAGTATGGATAGACTGAGTTCTATAGAGATTCTTTATTCTATTCTTTGTGTTTTATTGTGTAATTTTGTGGATAAAGTTTTTGTCTGTTTTACAACCTGGTAGTCAACCCAGCTAGTTTACTCTGGGTAACCTTCACTGTACACTTATCAAAACAATTGCAAAGTTATGGTCGGGGTTGCCTGCTCAGGAATGTTTTGAGTGGTCTGGCCTAGTCCATAACAGATCGGGGGCTCTTTGCAGGATTTTAAACAGTGAGTGGTAGGTGCTAGTATGTTTATTTCAGGTGTTGGTTTGGTTGGTTAGACAAAGCTTGGGATAGTAATGGCTCTTTTAGTCGCCAAACGTTTTCTGGAAGTGGATGCGGTGCCTTTGGAAGTTTTGCAAATGGTGAGTAAGACCAAGCTGCAGGAAATAGCAGACCAGCTGGAATTGGACCTGCCTGCTTCTGTGAGGAAAGGAGATAATCACAGCAGTAGCTCAACATTTGAGCTTGCTGGAGAAACTGACAGAATCTATAGAGATGGCAAGAATTCAATTGCAAATGAAGCAGCTTGAGTTAGAGGCGAGAGATAAGGTAAGGGCAGCAGGAATGAAACAGTTTGAGTTATGATTAAAAGCAGAAGAGAGGGAAAAAGAGAGAGCAGCAGAACAGAGGGGAAAGAGAGAGCACAGAAAGAAAAAGAGAGAGCTTTTGAACTTAAAAAACTGACAGTTAAAAAGGAAAATCAGCTTAAAAGGATGGAGATAATGGTTGAAGGTAGGCTTAGTGAGGACGAGCAAGCCCCTGGTAGTCATAAGCCTAATGAGAAATTGTTTAAGTATGTTCAAGCATTGCCTAAATTTGATGAGAAGGATGTGGAAACCTTTTCCATCTCATTTGAAAAGGTGGCTAAACAAATGCAGTGACCAGTGCCAATGTGGGTTTTGTTGATCTAAACGAAACTTGTAAGTAGAACTAGTGAGATATTCAGAGGAGGTATCTGGGGAGTATGAGCAGATGACAAAGCCATTTGAAATGCACATGAGCTTGTACCAGAAGCCAATAGACAACGTTTCAGGAGTCTAAGGAGGGACCCTGGTCAAACCTATATTGAGTTTGAAAGGATCAAACAGAGTAATTTCGATAGATGGATAAGACCTTTAAAAATCGAGCAAACCTATGATGCCCTTAGAGAGGTAATTATTTTGAGGAATTCAAAAATTCACTGCCTGAAGCAGTACAAATTCATGTGGAAGAGCAGAGAGTTAAAACAGCAAGCTTAGCAGCTGAAGTGGCTGATGATTATGAGCTGGTCCATAAAACTCAGTTTAGTTTCCAGAATCAATTTCAGTCCATGAGAGATAGAAGTTGGGGCAAAGAGAAATCCTCACATGGAAAGATAAAGGTAGATCTCAGTGAAGATCATAAGGATAACTTACTACAGGGTCAAAAAGAAACCCTTGAGGGGGACAAAGCAGTTAAAAAGCTCCGGTGGTTTCATTGTAATAAAGTGGGCCACACAAAATCACCATGTTGGTGGGCTAGTTGAAAGCCAGATGTGGGAAAACCAGACATGCCTGGAAGTTTTGTTGGACTAGTAACAAAAAGCACAAGGGAAGTTAAACAACTGCCTCAGAATGTACAAGATGATCAGAGATTGGTTAAGGAGGAAGTGCCAGATCTGCTTAACAAATATACATGCACGGGCAAATTTTATTCACCTAGGCCAGGAGAAGCAGGTAAAGAGGTTACAATATTAAGGGAAACAGGAATCTCTCTGTCTGTAATGCTGAAAGATGAGGAGATTTGTAGTCCTGTGGGACTATTGCCAGAAAAGGTAATTCTTGGTGAGATAAAAAGTGCTCAATTATGTAAAGTGAGGCTAGAGAGTCCAGAGAAGAGTACTGGACAAACTCTCAGCTCCAGGAACACAATTTGTCCCTGCAAATGATATAGCTGATTCACCGGTAGGCGTGCTGCCTACTCTAGTTGAAAAGCCATTGTAAAATCAGGAATTTTCCCTGATTGTGTGATCACAAGATCACAGAGGCGCAATTGGAAGTAGGAGAGATCAAAAGGCACAGAAAAGGAAGCTGACATAGCATTATCTGAGACTTTTTTAATTAGATAAATGGCACAGAGTAGGAGCAAATAGTTAATGATGCAAGTATCTTTAGCTCTGCTAAACTGATTGAATTACTGCAGAAAGATGAGAACTTAAAACAGTTATATCAAAAGAAGGAGAGTGAATGCCTTCCTGTGTATTATTATTTAACAAATGATGTCTTAATGAGGAAATGGAGACCATCACACATTCAAGCAGCTGAGAACTGGGCAGAGATTAATCAAATTGCTTTTCCAGTACAGTATAGAAAGGAGGTGCTGCGAGTGGCGCATGAGCTACCACTTGGAGGTCATTTCGGGGTTAGGGAAACATAGGCTAAAATACAAAGATATTTCTACTGGCCTGGACTGCACAAGTATATAGTTGAATTTTGCCAGATGTGTCATACATGTCAGCTAATCAGAAAACCTGCAGTAATAAAACCTGAACCTTTAATACCTATTCCAGCATTTGAGGAACCTTTCACAAGAGTCTTGATTGATTATTTAGGTCTCCTACCTCAAACAAAAAGTGGGAATAAGTATTTATTAATAATAATGGATGTGTCGACTGGATTTCCAGAGGCAAATCCATTGCACAACATCACAGCTAAAAGGGTTGTAGAAGAATTACTTAATTTTTTTACTAGATACGGACTACCAATGGAGATCCAGTCAGATCAGCTGGATTATGTAACTGTGTGGTGTATATTGATCAAATAAGGATAAAACTTCACATCCAAACTATTCAAGGAGGTTATGGATAACTTGGGAATAAAGCAATTCAAGTCTACTGCATACCAACCAGAATTGTAAGGAGCGCTAGAGAGATGGCATCAAACATTAAAGGCCATGTTGAGGACTTATGGTCAGGATTATCCAGATAATTGGAATAAGGGAGTTCTGTTTGTACTTTTTGCGATCAGAGATGCACCAAATGAATCAATCAAATTCAGTCCATTTGAATTAATCTTTGTATACAATGAAACAAGAAACAGAAAAGAAATAATAAATTTGCAATTTTGCAATTGGGGATAAAGTATTGGTGTTACTTCCAGTAACAGGTGAGCCTTTAATGGCCAAGTTTAGTGGACCATATCAAATTGAGAGGAAATTGAGTGAGGTGAACTACTTGATAAGGATTCCAGACAGGAAGAAATCTCACAGAGTGTGTCATGTGAATGTGCTCAAAAGGTATTTTGATAGGGAAGGAAAGCAAGAGGAGAAGGTGTTAATGATTACAGCACAGAAGGAAGAACCAAGTTCAGAGGATTCTGAATTGGACATTCTTCAAATCAAGTTGAACAATGAGGAAGTTGTCAAAAATTGGGATAAATTATTGAGTTACCTTCCACAAGAAAATTGAAATGACCTAAAAGATGTATTACTATCACATGAGGGGATATGCGGAAATAAACTGGGATGTACTAACCTAATTGTGCATGATGCAGAAATAGGAGATGCTGTTCCGATTAAGCAACATCCTTATAGGCATAACCCTTTAAGGTTGGCACAAGTTCAGAAGGAGATAGAGCGGATGCTCCAAAATGACATAATCGAAGTGAGTTACAGAGACTGGAGCTCGCCCATAGTCATGGTGCCAAAGTCAGATGGTCGCCGATGGTTATGTGTGGATTATTGCAATGCCAACGCCGTTACAAAGACTGATACACATCCAATTCCATGAGGACTGTGTCGAAAAACTGGGAGCAGCAACTTACATTTCTAAGTTGGACTTGCTCAGAGGCTACTGGCATGTACCTCTGTCAGAGAGAGAAAAGGCGATTTCGGCTTTTGTAATGGACTAGATCAATTCAAAGCCATGCCATTTGATATGAAAAACACTCCAGCCAGATTTCAGAGACTGACTAATAAGGTCATTGCTGGATTACCTAACTGCGTGGTGTATATTGATGACCTGCTGATTTTTAGTCACATGTGGAAGGAACATTTACAGCATTTATCAGACTTATTTGATCGACTTTGGAAGGCATGCTTGGTGGTAAACCTAGCTAAAAGTAAATTTGCCAAAACCCAAGTCATCTTCCTGGGCCATGTTATTGGACATAGACAAATGGCCCCATGGAATGCAGAAACGTAAGTAATTGGGGAATTTCCCACACCATCGACAAGAAAAGCAGTACTACAGTTCCTGGGATTGAATGGATTTTACCGAAAATTTGTGCCAAACTTTAGCAGTGTTACTGCTTCACTAGTTTCAATGGACAGCCAACTGTCAAAAGCCGTTTGACAGCCTAAACGCTGTGTTGACCACTCCCCAGTACTAGCCACAACTGTTTATACAAAGCCTTTTAAGGTGGCTATCGATGCCAGTGATGTTGGTGTCAGTGTGTTGCTCCTGCAAGAGGATGACAAGGGAATAGAAAGACCCATTGGGTATTTTTCTAGGAAGTTGAATGTTCATCAACAGAAATATTCTGTTGAGACTTTAATCTTGGTGTTGGCATTACAACATTTCAGTGTTTATATTACCAGCAATGCATCTGAGACAATTATATACACTGATCATAACCCATTGACATTTGTAGAAACATTTAGGGACAAAAATGCCAGACTGTTTCGATGGAGCTTGTTGTTGCAGCCATTCAATTTGACAATTGCGCATGTGACAGGTTGCGAAAACGTGATTGTCGATGCGTTATCGAGACTTGAATGAAATACGATGGTGTTCGATGGTGGGTGTGCCACGGCCTGAATTCGCATGTGGTTGTGCATGTTTGCATGTTTATAGTTTCGGCGGGGCAGTGTGGACTTGTTGGGCCGAAGGGCCTGTTTCCACACTGTAAGTAATCTAATCTAAACTAATCTAATCTAATCTAATCTAATTATAGAGTATACGTGCGCTTAGGATACTAACCAGGTTTTTGAAGGGTTTTAAAAATGAAGCTATCTTTTAATAGTGATTGTTCATTTTTTAAGGGGGAGGTGTCACAAAGCTGGTTCCTTTTTTTCTAAAAGCTGCTCCTTTTCTCAAGGATACTATGTCCTTAGTTTTTTCAGAGGGGTCGTAAACGCTACCAGTGCTGATTAGATTGATTTGGTACAGAGATTAAAGGGTATTGAGAGGTCTTCATGTTTTAGAAGTGACCTGTATAAAGAAAGGGGAATGGTCAGCTCTCTAGCTGAGCAGTTCAGTCCAGAACTGGTTGGGAATTCAACAGTTAAAATAGGCTCTCTCTCTCTCTCTCTCTCACACAAACACACACACACACACACACATATACACACACACATATACACACACACTCTCTCTTTCTACCCTTCTAATTTCAACCTATAATCATCTGTTCCATTTTTAAAATTGTGTTTTGAGGGGGTTTGCTTATTGGGACTGTTGTGTATATTCGTAGCAGCATACTTAAGTCTAGTTTGGATAGACTGCATTCTGTCAGGGTTATTTGTATTCACGATAGACGAAGCATACCTCTTTGGGTTCATGCTTAATACATATTGCTGTGTTTGTGAACACATATGTATTCCATTTTTGCCTTAAATGTAACTCCAGTGACCTAGGGTGTTTTTGAGGAATTATGACATGCTAGTGAATACAAACAAAAGTTCCTGACATTAACCTGCTTGAAGGATTCTGAGAAATTAATACAAAAACTTCAACCCTTATATTGGGTTTTTCTTCCTGCCCCATTTAATTCTGCACTTGCCCTTCTAAAAGTTCTGGACAGGCTCAGGGATTCACAAGGCCCTCACCTTCATAGTCTGTCAATTTAATTAATTCCATATCTATGTCCTGTCAAAAGGTGCCTATAAATAAATATGTCATTATGTATAAAATGTCACAACCTTAGACTCTGATTGAACTTTGAAGGCTTCTGCAGCTAACAAGTTATCACAGTGAAACCTCATTCTTTCACTGCTGAAGCATCAGCTGGTTTGCTGATGCCCTGATGCTAACCTTCTGCATTAAGCAGAGCATTGCTGTGCTGCTCCTCTCTCTTTTAGGAAATAGCAGCAGCTGTGTAGGATTTACCAGATTGTGACACCCATTCTACAACTGGAACAAAACCCAATCATGTGTATATCTCACTGTATCCTCTAAGATCTCACATTGTTGCAGCATGCTTGTGCTGCTATACCGCTGAAGAGATATGATTTTAACTGAAACCGATGCTATTTCAAAGAAGGCCTGTTACCTCCACTTAATCATAAACTTGTAGTGGGAATAGAGGCCTTCTCAGGTGCAACATGTCGCGTACATGTTCTTGGGAGTATTGGATATATCCATCAGTTTACTCTGTCTTTAAAACTTCCACGCCTGTTTCCTCCCACTGGTTGGCTGTTTTGTTATGGCCCATTTGGCCATGACCTCCTCGGCCATGACCTCCTCATGCATCAATGTCGCCTTAATGATAAAACGTACTCCATTGCTGGGTCATTGACACTCCATGACATTCTGAGTGTGCTTCTCCTGACAGCACAGACATGCAGTATCACTGTTGTCTCATGGTCATCTGGGCTCAGCACTGTAAGTGTGTGTCACCATGGCACTAGAATAATATGATGTTCTTGCCAATCAGCTATCTCAATGCAATATTCACCCATCAATTTAAGGCTGAGTTAGATAGAGTTTTGATCCCTAATGAAGTGAATAGTTAAGGGGCAGACAGGCAAGTGGAGCTGAGACAACAATCAGATCAGGTATGATCTTATAGGGTGGTGGAACAGGCTTTCAGGGCACATTGGCCTATTCCTGTTCCTAATTCTCGTGTACCACCACTGGCACATGGATCGAGTGTATTTGCACTAGATCCCTCAATATGAAAGTTGATGTTTCCCATGCATGGGTCTACCACCTAGCCTTTTACTTCATGCTGGGCTTCTAATTTGTACTTCAAACTGCAATCCCCTTTCCAAGTTCTTCCAGTGACTTCTTAACTACTCCTCCAATCATGCCACCTGTTCAAAGTGGTGGACCTCTTCCGCTCATCTTGATAACTATGAGCGGAATAGTAATCCGCTCTTGATAACTATATTTATCTTCATAACTATAGAACCATCTCCATGTGTACTGAATTGTGCAGTGGCCCTGGCTTGTTCTGAAGACATTCCTTCACTGCCGACATTGCTATAGACCACCTTTTGCATCCTGTTCCTTTAGCTTACCTGAATGCTGTGCATTCATAGGAACATTGGAATTAAGAGTGGGAGAAAGCAATTTAGCCCCTCAAGTCCGCTCCACGATTTAACATGATCATGGCTGATCTTATCCTGGTCTCAACTCCACTTTCCTACCAGCTCCCCACAGCCCTTTATCCCTCTTTTCATCAGAAACATATCTATTTCTTTCATGAATCTGTTAATTAATTCTGCCTCCGCTGCACTCTGGGGCAGTAAGTTCCACAGATTCACAACCCTATGAGAGAAGTAGTTTTTCCTCATCTCAATTTTGAACCTACCTCCTCTCACTCTATATCTATCGCCTCTTGTTCAAGGCTATCCCATAAGGAGGAACATCTGTTCAATATCAACCTTATCAAACCCCTTCAACATTTTATATACCTCAACCAGATTCCCCCCCTTTTTTCTGAACTCCAATGAGTATAAGCGGAAATGATTCAAACGCTCCTCCTGCAACAGCCCTTTCATCCCTGGAATCAATCTCATGAACCTCCTTTGAACTGTCTTCAGTGCTATACATCTTTAGAAATAGGTATCTTTGCAATCTTCTGGCTGTAGGACCTGTACATCACCATTAATTGGCCATCTCCCCAATCTGTTGATTAAACTTCATAGAAGTGAGGTATTTCGACACAGTGTTCGCATCCCCACCTCTGGGCTGGAACCTCTGATTTCAAATCTGACACCAAGACTTATTCAGCATGTGGTTCTATTGTCTAATAACCACTCTCTCTCTATTCCTGAAAGGGAAAATAAAGTGTGAAGATACACTAAAAACAGAGATCCTGTGAGAATTGTTAAGATACAGTACCTTGTCCACTAGTCACTTTGAACATTTTGCAGGTCGTCCTGCCACTTGTCCTTGCAGGTCTCAGATCTCTATTTTTGCTGGATGTTGATTCATGTGCCCACTCAGTAAAATTTAAGTTCATGTTTACTCATTCCTTCCTTTCTTAAAATATCAAGTTGAACTTTTGTTTTTATAAGCTTATAAGTTAAAATTGATAGAACATATAATTTATACTTTACAAGTCAAAATTGAAATTCCTCAATCCATGGAGCTTTGAAAATTAATGACTAGCCTCCTCTTTTAATATTCTGGGTGGTAATTATCAGTTCCTAAACATATGCTCACCTTAAGTTCCATTATTTTCTCCAATTAGCATTAACTACTGTTAATTCCACTGTTCTTCCCATTATCTTTAGGTTTCTCAGAACTGCTTGCATGTTTTCCTTTTCTTCTACATTTCTTTATTATCCGTTATCATTTTCTGAAACATTAGTAGTTCTGCCTTTGGGTTCACCTCGCCAAGTACTGCACAAAATGGTGATATTAGTGCAAGGCATAAAAATCGCTTTACAAGATTCATGATCAGCTTCTGTAAATGCTTCAGATATTTGGAAACTCAGCGTCATGGGGAAAGGAAAGATTTACCCAACACCCTGATATAGCATTACTGACAATGTATAGATTTATATATAAGTATGAAATGAATTTCCAAATCATTCTTAATTATTATTAAAAGACCAAATTCATTTCAATTACACAAATAAATAAGGTATTTGTGCAATGTTATGTAATTGTAAGATTACATACTAATAGATGAATATGTTGCTAAATTTGATTCACTGCACTTAAACCATGCAGACCACAACAATGTCTATGAAAAAAATGCTGAATTATGTGTTTTGTTGAGTGCTTTGGATTTTGTCACATCTAAGATGTGAAATGACCTGCTGTGGCGACCACAAATATGCTTTTATGTCTGAATAAATGGCTTTTATTTGCATAGAACAAAAGACGGGTTGACTATGTTCTGAAAGAATTGGTTTGTAAGAGGATTAAGTTGTAATTGCAGACAAGTTATTGCAGATGTTAAAATATTCAATCATACTGATTTGTACAGGTAAATTTAGGATAAGTTCTCAATGCATCATGTTGGTCAACATTGCACAGGAGGGAAAAAGATGAACAATTTGAGTTAACCTCCTTAAAGAAGGGAAGGTAACTGATGCTCACCATGTTAAAATAGGAAATTTATTGAACTTACATTGACTGTGGCAGATTCATCTTTTCTATTGGGGAAAGTTGATTGTTATTCTCTAGTGCAATTAAACTTTGGCATTTGGGTATAACGGTCATCCATTACTTTTTTTTTAATATTGTCACATTTTGCGCTTTCAAGTCTTTGATTTTCTTTGAAACAATCACTACTGCTTCTGGTCTCAGTCAAACTGAGAGCTTTCAGTCTCTAGCTAGTTGATAGCATCTGGGAGAGTTGCATAATAGGCGTTGATTTGAAAACATCACCATACAATTATTTTTGTGCATAATGCTGCAAGATTAAAGGCAGGGGATAGATGAGTTACATATAATGTGCAGGTATTTGTGTGCGCCTTATTTAAAACTTGTTCTAGCTGTCGATCTTGGAGGCAGACACTGAGTGCAGGTTGATGAGAAGCCACAGCTGATCGGCCAGCTGCAAAAGAATGAGATTGCTCTTGTCATTTTCCTTCCAGGTAATTTACCAAAGTGAAACATACTGTTTTTCAAAAGCACACAGCCAGGCAAACCTCTTGTGTATGTATAATTTACATTTTGAACTTCATTGCACACTCTTTGAATCTGATTGTAGACAATTGCGGCTAAGGTTCCTGATTTATTTCCTCCTGCAATTCACATTTGAATTTATTAAATGTAACTTTTTGACAGTAACGTATGATTCAGCCTGCATCACCTATGATGAAAGTGAAAATCATAACAAGATGAGACTGCTTAACACAATCTTACCTCCTTTGAAATTAGGTTCTGCACTATTTGTGCCATAAGTTTTGAATATTTCAAATGTCATCTTTTTGGTTTAAAGATATATTGTGTGTTCTACAGGAGAGTGAACATTTAGCCTGGAGTGTAATATACAGGCTTCAGTGTTTAAGTGTAGGTTGTTTTTCAAGTTACAAATGTCATTCTCCATCAGCTTCCAGCTCTCAGAGTGCTTTAGTAAGTATAATCAATAAATAGCTGAACCATGTAGATAGATCAGGAAGGTCTGAGATTGATCAACGCTGGGTTCGTTAATCCTAGATGGACCATTAGCTTGAATGTGATAATTGACCACCCTACTCTGGGAGGAGAAAATCAACTTGCTCGCCACTCTGTGGCCCCTGTTACAAGTGCATGTTGTGATGAAATCCTCTTTTTGTATCCATCTTGTACTGTACAAGCCAGCAGTTTATGAATATTGTAACATACAGGGAATAGACAGTTCCAAGGGGTTGCTACATTTTGCTGTTCCAAATAATAGTTACATAATAGTTGTGGTTATGAGTAAGTACAGGAGAACGATTTCCAGAATCTAAGGGAGTGCAAACCATGGAAAGAAAGGTGAAATTACAGAAAGCGAGCAGTTATTGAGGCAGTTCACAATGGATGAGCTCTTGAGGATGTTTCAAGGCCAGTTTGTCAAAAATGAAGAATTGGAATCCCTCATAACATACATTGAGATATAGAGACCAACCATCTCATCAATGTCTGGAAGCTTGTTGAGAAATCTATAGATTCTGTCTTGACTGCATTTGCTACTTGATTTGCTTTAAGGGATGTTCGAAGACAGTACTTCTGTTACCCATATTTACCTCAGATTAATTCTAATTGGACGTTAGCATACAGATTGTATATGCATATATTGTAAATTGTATGACTGTCTTTAACTTTGTAAAGTTTATAGCTCTTTTTTCAAAACCATGGAATCTTGGGGTTTTATTCTCTTCATAAGTACCTGGAATATTGAACTTTGACTTCTTTAAAATCAAAGTTACTGGTTGCCATCCATATTATAATACACATTTGGCAGTCTGGTCCAAGATGATATGCGTCAACAATGACTGAGGGCATATTCAATAATTACTCTAAAGCTTTTGATACCAGTAATGTTTTTGTTCTGAAAACAACTAATTTATGCCGATAATCCCACAATTTTTTAGGTATCACATGGATTTACACTAGCAGTAGGAGTCATCAAGAAAAGCGGGTTTCCATCCTCGCACATCAAATTTTTAATGGCCCTAATTCCCAGCTATCATATCGAGGTCAAGAAACAAGTGACTGTAATGGCATATGCAAGACTCCTTACGTTGAATATTTAATCAAATAGGCTTCCTCAGCAGGTTTCCCAGTTGTTGTAAGACTCCATTGAAATCTGTCTGTCCCTTACTCATTTTAAAAGGACCACAATTGGGTTCCTGCACCCGAGGCTGCCCAGTAAGTTTGTTACAAGTACATTATTGGTATATAGTTATGTGCTTTTCCTATATTTTTTTGGTTTTGGTTCATTGGGCTTCACAGATTAGCTTCTTTTGTAGCTAAACTGTAATAAACATCAGACTTAGCTCAGTGGTAGAACGCATCCACTTCTGAATCCCAATCTGTTGCAGGTTCAAGTGACATTTCAGAATGTAATTCAGTGCAGTGTGAACATGATCTTTGGATGCACTGTATTTTGGAAGAAATGTTAACATCTCTACTAACCTACTTTTCAGCATCAGTGATATGGTTAAGAGAGCACTTAGTTGATTGTTTCCCTTTGTAGCTCAGGGGTGCCATAACATTGCATACATATAATTGCGGCACAAAAAACAGATTTGTTTGATCCAAGCATTCGGCACTGTCCTTCACTAAATAGAGTAGAAAGCTTTCAGCAAAATTACAAAATGTGATGGATTCAGTAGTTCGGAGCTTTTATTTTTTTAAGATAGATTTTAATTAAGAAGAAAAACTGAAAAGGGAATCTAAGAAAGAAAACAGACCCTCCCATTTTCTAAGCAAGCTGAGACTGAAACTGGTTTGGAATCCAAACCTTCTAAATATAATTGTATAAAAGGAGACAGAGTATCAGAGCTTAGTGGATGATGAGTCCACTCACGCAGTACAACTTGAAACATAGAATATAGGATCAGGAGAAGGTCATTCAACCCATCAAGCCTGCACTACTATTCAGTATGATCATGTTTGATCCTCTATCATAATACTATACACTGCACTATCTCCATACCCTTTTAGTATCTAGAAATCTGACTTTTTCATTCTTAAGTATCTTCAGTGACTTGGTCTCTGCAAATTTCTGTAATAGAGAATTTCACAAGATCACCATCCTCTAAAAGTGGAGAGATTTCTCGTCATCTCAATCCAAAATGGATGATCCTATATACTGTACTGAGACTGTGACCCCTTAGCCATGGGAAACATCATCTCGACATCCAGTCTGTCCAGCCCTGTCAGAATTCTATATGTTTCAGTGAGATCCCTCTCATTCTTCTAAACTCCAGTGAAGACTGGTCGACCCAGACTCTCCCTATTTTGACAATCCTGTCACCCCAGAAATCAGCTTGATTAATCTTCACTGAACTCCCTGCATGGCAAGTAGTACTTTGATAGGTAAGCTGACCAAAACTGCACAAAATACTCCAGATAGTCTCTCAACAAGGCTGTGTACTGTTGTAGCTAAACATCTTTGAATCTGTGCACAAATCCTCTTGTAATGAAAGCCAACAGATCATTTGCCCCAAACAAAAACAGAAATTGCCGAAGAAACTTTGCAGTATCTGTGGAGTGATAGCAGAGTTGATGTTTTGAATCCAGTGCATCTTCTTCAGAACTGATAGCAGTTAGGAACTATTATACTGATTTATAGGGGTTGGAGGGAAATGATTGAGTGAATAGGAGCAGTGGGAGCCCAGAGAGTGACAGAGAGAGGAAGAAAGTTAGATGGACAAAGAAATGTCAATTGTAAGCTAGGGAAGGAGAAAAGCTGATGATGGGGACAATGAGTAGGTGAACATGGGTTGACTGTGCTGAAGCCAAAAAAATTGCAGAAACTGGAATCCAAAGTAGACAAGCAGGTGGCTGGAAGAATACAGCAAGCCAGACAGCATCAGGAAGTGACCCCAAAGGGTTACACCTGAAACATTGACTTCTCCACCTGTTGATGCTGCCTGGCTTGCTGCGTTCTTCCAGCCTCCTGACTATGCTGAAAGCAGCTCACTCATAACAGGGCCTGGTGTGTAGATAAAAGACATGGAAGGAGATATTCAGGCTCTAAAATTATTGAACTCGATGTTGAGTCCTGAAAGTTGCAGGGCTCCCAAGTGGAAGATGCAGTGCTGTTCTTTCAGCTTATGCTGAGCCTCATTGGAGGACTGCAGCAAACCAGAGACAGAAATGTTGGCCAGGGAACAGAGATGTGTGTGAAATGGCAGGCTCATTTTTGCAGATAGAACATGGGTGTTCTGCAAAGCGGTCGCCCGGACCATTGGCCTTCCTAACTGCTTGCTGTACTGCATGCCTTATTTTAGTGACCAGCATACAAGCAAACTCAGATCCTTTTGTACATCAGCATTTCCCTATCTATCTATCATTATCTAAATTACATTCTGTAATTCTGTTTTTCCTACTGAAATGGACAACTTCGCAACTATCCACATGATATTGCATCTGCCATCTATTCGTTTACTCACTCAACCTATCCAAATCATTTTGAAGCCTTTTTATGTCCTCATCAACACTCATACTTCAAACACTGCTTTGTGTCATCAGCAAACTTGGAAATTTTATGTTTGGCACCCTCATCCAAACTGTTGTTGTATATTGTGAATAGTTGGAGACCAAGCACCAACTGTATCCCACTAATTACTGCACTCTGCAAAGTTATTCCTACTTTGTTTCCTGTTTTTCAAACCAATCCTCAATCCATGCATATTATCCCCCAATCTCACATGCTTTAATTTAGCAAACTAATCTCTTATATGGGACTGATTAGGTTGCAATTCCCCTGCCACTTTAGTTTTAATCTTCCCCACTGTATTATCATTAATAAGATCCAAAGGGATGCCTGAGATCTAATGAAATGGGAGAACAGGTGATGGATATATTAATTAATGCTTAATTAGGTGAGAATTGAATGTATAAATATAGACAGTTAGTAGTCAGCAGAGTGAGAGATTTTGGAATGTGATCAACTGAAATAAAGTTCTCATTAAAAATGGATTTGAATTCTATTCAAAAACATTTATCTCTTATTGTATAACGTCAGAAACAGAGGATGGTTGAATCGAAATGCAAAGTTTGAGATATGATTACTCACTCCTGTTTTCTGATTGCAAGTCTTTTGATCAGAGAAATAATTAAGTAACCATGTGGCACTGAGTTACTTTACCAAAGAGGAAATAGGTATGAACTTTATTTAGATGGGCAAAAGATTGGTATTATGTACAATGGAACTCAATGGATTTTACACAAGGCTACAGAAATTTACTTTGGAAATTCCCAATCTTTGCTGACATTTAAGTTAGTGGGCATTGAAGTTATTGTATCTGTAAAATCTGTGAATCTGATTTACACCATTTGGACACTATATTGTGTTACTTTCATGGAAGTAAAGAAGTTCCTAACAAATTATTGCTGTCTAGCAGTGTTTGTAGCACTGGAGGACATAGTATTAACAAAACGGTGAGAGTATCTAGGTACAGATTGCAAGCAACAATAAAAAAGGAGAACTGTTACGAGGAGAAATGAGAACAGAAATGCTCTTGGGGAACAAAGAGAATTTGCAATTTACAATAAATGAATGAACTCCAGAAATGCTTGGAGTGTTGTCAGGTGTTTAAGTGCAATTCAAAGTACAATTATGCTGTAAACTGTTCCAACTATAATAGAGTATTTGAAATTTAACATAAAACGGAAGAAGGTGGAGGTACAAATCAAACAGAGGGAATTGTATTGGCCATTAGAAGTTTTAACCCAAAGAGTGTGTTGGTGACAGAGTCTTTTAATTTTAATCACACTTTTAGACTGTATGGAATAGACTGACTCTGAGAATTAAGAAGTTGGACAAAGTTTAAAGAACTTGAGTTCCACCAGTTTCAAATTTCAGAACAATAACAAATGAAAATCTTTCAAAAAGAGTGGTCATTCTTTTTAAAATAGCTGGAACAATGATTTTATTCACAGGTGCAGTGTCTCCCAAAATACTGTTAATTAGACCATCAATGAAGAAAGCACAGAATGAAATTGAACAGGGAAAACAACAACATTTTCATATTTGTAAAATCTATGAATCTGATTCACACCATTTGGAAACTATAGTGCGTTACTTTCATGGAATGTTATCTCTTATTAAAGAATTGTTATTGACATCATGAGACAGAAATTTAGAAGACAAATCAGTTATTAAATCTAGAAAGATAATTTGCTTTTCTATCTTCCAAAAGATCAAAACTGTAAGTAAAGGATGCAGGATTAAGAATTGGGTAAGACAGCAAACTCATTGAAGATATATGGTTAATGCAAGATTTGTAAGAAACACCAAAGATTACTATCACAAGCTTAAGTGAATCTGCCCTTTGCAAGAGATTTCAACTGATAGTGGCTATAGATTTGAAGGTATAGGATAGGGAAAAAGATAATTTTTAAATTTTGGAGATTTGGCAACGCGACTTTATTCAGTCAATAGTAATACATAGTGTGTGTAAGAAAATAATTATGGATAAGGTAACAGATAAGTGGATGGGACTATACTTTGACTACCATCAAAAGTTCTCACTAATAATGTTTTTGGGGGGGATAGACAGGGTGGATTTGCTAAGTTGAATTTAAGGATGTGTGAAAAATATGAGCATAACCATGAAAACACTAGCAGGAAGCCCTTTTAGCAATGAAATATGTGAAATAGACCATGCCGTAATCGAAAGAATGGTTCATAAAAATTTGGCAGATCAGCCAATCTATAAGTAATAATCTGCGCTAGCATATGCTGTTCATGATAAGAATTTGTTGCAGGTGGTTAGACGGTATAGTACATATCTTGTACTTTCTGGTAGAAATTGTAATATTTCATCAGTAATAAGTGATCAGTCCCCAGCTTAGGAAGAGCTATAATTAGCTCTGCCTTTTTGGAGCATTTTAATGAACTGCATTCACATTACTTTAATTAAAGATGAGGTATCAGAAAGACATTTGACAAGCCTTAAGGTATAATGTAAGACCATCAGAAACCAGTTTGAATCAGGAGATTGGTGCATTATAAACAGAGAGGCTTAAAGAATAGAGGCCTAGGAATGTTATTAGGTAAATATGAAAGATTAATACTGTATAGCATTGGAACTAGATTGTTGAAATATATTCTTCAACGTTGCTTGGTATAGACACAAATTTGCCAATTGTAAGGGTGTGATAGAAAACAACAAGGAGTCAGATAACTCTCATCCCTGAATATGAAAAATGGATTAATGCACACGATTAGGGCAGAAGGTTAGGCCCGTGGATTTGGAACATGAAATACAAAGCTGGAAGGCAAGAAAATGCAGTGTAAATTCAAATACTAAATCTGGGAGAGAACATGCTGCTAGAAGGAGATCATGACCTGTTAAAAGAAGTCCTACTAGTGTGGGGGAGGTCAAACAATAGCAGTCCAGAAAAAGAGAAGCCAATATTGAAGTCACCGTTAAACAAGGATAGGAAATATAGGACAGATACCACCAGAAACGGAAGTCTTTGTGCGTCGGAACTGTTGTCCACAAACAAATGAGAAGATAAATTAATAAAGGATACCAAACACCCGGGTTATCAGGCTTGAGAGAATTGAGGGTGCACTTAGAGGTACTAGCCCTATCACATGGGTGGATAAACAAGAAAAACCTGTTCCCTGATTGGCCTTGTAAGTGTAAGGTAAGGTTAGTGAGATGAGATTTGAAAGAAAAACTGTGGGACCAAGATATGGTAGATTCACCACAGCCAGAAAATAAATTTTGAAGATTTTCTTGGCTTTATTGGCAACAAATGCTTGAGAATATTGATCAATTATTTTTTTTCTTTATACGTTTGTGGGATAAGGGCATCGCTGACTGCCAGCATTTATTGCCTTTCCCTAGTTGCCCATGAGAAGGTGGTGTTGAGCTGCCTTCTTGAACCGCTGCAGTCTACTTGCTGTGAGTTGTCCCACAATGCCATTAGGGAGGGAATTCCTAATTTTGACCTAGCGACAATGAAGGAACCGTGATATATTACCAAGTCAGGATGGTGAGTGAATTGGAGGGGAACCTGAAGGTGGTGGTGGTTCCATATATCTGCTGCCCTTGTCCTTCCAGATGGAAGTGATTGTGGGTTTATAAGGTGCTGTCTAAGGATCTTTGGTGAATTTCTGCAGTGCATCTTGTAGATATTACACATTGCTGCTACTGAGCGAAGGAGTGGATGCATGTGGATGTTATTAAGTTGTAGAGTCATTGAGATGTACAGCATGGAAACAGACCCTTCAGTCCAACTCGTCCATGTTGCCCCGATATCCCAACCCAATCTAGTCCCACCTGCCAGCACATGGCCCATATCCCTCTAAATCCTTCCTATTCATATACCCATCCAGATGCCTTTAAATGTTGCAATTGTACGAGCCTCCACCACTTTCTCTGGCAGCCCATTCCATACACACACCATCCTCTGCTTGAAAAGATTGCCGACTGGTTAACGCTTTCCCCTCTTACCCTAAACCCATTCATGTATCGCTGGACATCGGAGTGCATCTAGGAAAACTAAATAACAGTAAAATTCACAACTGATCTTGGAGGAACCTGTTTGGGAGAGATCACAGCACAGAAACAGATAAGTGGATTTTAAGCATAGCCTTAAAATAAGTATGCAATAGTGAGTAGAGTGGGTTCTTTCTTGATTATATGTTTTATTGAGCTATGTCTCTTGATTAAACTTAAAATATATGCCATAAGTATTAATTTAACCTGGAGCAGAGTTTTGTAGAGGAATAAGACAGTGCTATTTTCTGGGTCTGTAGATTGAAAGAAGCAAAAATGGCCCTGAGTAGAGTGATGTGCTCTTGTCGGATGTGGGAGTTTAGGGAAAGTTTATGGGTTACTGAGGATTAGGTCTGCAATAAATGCCGTTGGTTGCGAATCCTATCAGATCGAATGGATTGGATGGAGAGGCAGTTAGAGGCAAAGAGGAATTTACGAGCGCAAAGGGATGTGATGGATGGCAGTTATGGGAGGGGGGAAGTCTCAGACACAGTCACATAAATGGGTTAACTGCAGGAAAGGTAAGACAGGTAGGCAGGTTGTGCAGGAGTCTACTGTGGCTATCCCGCATTCCAAACAAGTATGCTGATTAGATTAGATTAGATTCCCTACAGTGTAGAAACAGGCCCTTCAGCCCAACAAGTCCACAAGGACCCACCGAAGAGTAACCCACCCAGACTCATTTCCCTCATGCTATTTTGGAAAATGTAGGGGGTGATGGATTCTCAGGGGAACGTAGCACGAACAGCCAAGTTTCTGGCATTGAGACTGGCTCTAATGTAATGAGAGGTACATTGGGTTCCAAGCGATCGATTGTGTTAGGGGACTTTCCAGTCCGAGGTACAGACAGACGTTTCTGTGGCCAGCAGTGAAAAGTCAGAATGGTGTGTTGCTTCCCTGGTGCCAGGATCAAGGATGTCTCAGAGAGGGTGCAGAATGTTCTCAAGGGGGAGAGGAGCCAGCATGAGGTCAGTGTACACATTGGAACCAATGACATAGGAAGGAAAAAGGATGAGATTCTGAAGGGAGATTACAGTCAGTAAGCCAGGAATTTAAAAGGGAGGTCCTCAAGTGTAGCAATATCTGGATTACTCCCAGTGCTACGAGCTAGTGAGGGTAGGAATAGGAGGATAGAGCAGATGAATGTATGGCTGAGGAACTGGTGTATGGGAGAAGGATTCACATTTTTGGATCATTAGAATCTCTTCTGGGGTACCCAAGAAGGACAGATTACACCTAAATTGGATGAGGACTAATATACTGGCAGGAAGATTTGCTAGAGCTGCTTGGGAGGATTTAAACTAGTAAGGTGGGGTGTGGAGGAGGTGGTGTAGGACCCAGGGAGAACACCAGGAAAGATTTCAAACTGAGACTTGTACAGTTGAGAACAAAGGCGAGTCAACAGTCAGGGCAGGCAGGGACAAAGCAGAGAACAAGGATTGATAAATTAAACTGCATTTATTTCAATGCCAGACGCTAAACAGGGAAGGCAGATGAACTCAGGACATGATTAGGAACATGGGACTGGGATACCGTAGCAATTACAGAAATATGGCTCAGGGATGGGCAGGACTGGCAGCTTAATGTTCCAGGATACAAATGCTACAGGAAGGATAGAAAGGGAGGCAAGAGAGGAGGGGGAGTGGTGTTTTTGATAAGGGATAGCATTGCAGCTGTACTGAGGAAGGATATTCCCGGAAATACACACAGGGAAGTTATTTGGGTGGAACTGAGAAATAAGAAAGGAATGATCACCTTATTGGGATTGTATTATAGACCCCCCTAATAGTCAGAGGAATATTGAGAAACAAATTTGTAAGGAGATCTCAGTTATCTGTAAGAATAATCGGGTGATTATGGTAGGGGATTTTAACTTTCCAAAAATAGACTGGGACTGCCATAGTCTAGATTAGAGTTGTGCTGGAAAAGCACAGCAGGTCAGGCAGCATCCGAGGAGCAGGAAAAGCTGCCTGACCTGCTGTGCTTTTCCAGCACCACTCTAATCTAGACTCTGGTTTCCAGCATCTGCTTTTACCCGGAATGCCATTGTATTAAGGGTTTGGATGGAGAGGAATTTGTTAAGTGTGTACATGAAAATTTTCTGATTCAATATGTGGATGTCCGACTAGAGAAGGTGCAAAACTTGATCTACTCTTGGGAAATAAGGCAGGGCAGGTACCTGAGGTGTCAGTGGGGGAGCACTTTGGGGCCAGCGACCATAATTCTATTAGTTTTAAAATAATGTTGGAAAAGGATTGACCAGATCTAAAAGTTGAAGTTCTAAATTGGAGAAAGGCCAATTTTGACGGTGTTAGGCAAGAACTTCCAAAAGCTGATTGGGGGCAGATGTTCGCAGGTAAAGGGACGGCTGGAAAATGGGAAGCCTTCAGAAATGAGACAACGAGAGTCCAGAGAAAGTATATTCCTGTCAGGGTAAAAGGAAAGACTGGTAGGTATAGGGAATGCAGGATGACGAAAGAAATTGAGGATTTGTTTAAGAAAAAGAAGGAAACATATGTCAAGTGTAGACAGGATAGATCGTGTGAAGGCAGTAGGAGTATACTTAAGAAGGAAATCAGGAGGGCAAAAAGGGGACATTTGATAGCTTTGGCAAATAGAGTTAAGGAGAATCCAAAGGGTTTTCACAAATACATTAAGGCCAAAAGGGTAACTAGGGAGAGAATAGGGTCTCTCTTCAATCAGCAAGGCGGCCTTTGTGTGTGGAACCACAGGTGATGGAGGAGATACTGAACAAGTATTTTGCATCAGTATTTACTGTGGAAAAGGACATGGGAGATATAGAAAATAGATGGCGACATCTTGAAAAATGTCCATATTACAGAGGAGGAAGTGCTGGATGTCTTGAAACGCATAAAAATGGATAAGTCCCCGGGACCTGATCAGGTGTACCTGAGAACTCTGTGGGAAGCTAGAGAAGTGATTGCTGGGCCTCTTACTGAGATATTTATATCATCGATAGTCACAGGTGAGGTGCCGGAAGACCGGAGGTTGGCTAACGTGGTGCCACTGTTTAAGAAAGGTGGTAAGGACAAGCCAGGGAACTGTAGACCTGTGAGCGTGATGTCAGTGATGGGCAAGTTTTTGGAGGGATTCCTGGGGGACAGGATGTACATGTATTTGGAAAGGCAAGAACTGATTAGGGATAGTCAACATGGCTTTGTGCGTGGGAAATCATGTCTCACAAACTTGATTGAGATTTTTGAAGAAGTAACAAAGAGAGTTGATGAGGACAGAGCGGTAGATTTGATCCATATGGACTTCATTAAGGCGTTCATCAAGGTTCCCCATGGGAGGCTGGTTAGCAAGGTTTGATCTCATGGAATACAGGGAGAACTAGCCATTTGGAAACAGAACTGGCTCAAAGGTAGAAGACAGAGGGTGGTGGTGAAGGGTTGTTTTTCAGACTGGAGGCCTGTGACCAGTGGAGTGCCACAAGAATCGGTGCTGGGTCCACTACTTTTCCTGATTAATATAAATGCTTTGGATGTGAGCATAAGAGGTATAGTTAGTAAGTTTGCAGATGACACCAAAATTGGAGGTGTAGTGGACAGTGAAGAAGGTTACATCAGATTACAACGGGATCTCGATCAGATGGGCCAATGGGTTGAGAATTGGCAGATGGAGTTTAATTTAGATAAATATGTCGTGCTGCATTTTGGAAAAGGAAGTCTTAGCAGGACTTATACACTTAATGGTAAGGTCCTCAGGAGTGTTGCTGAACAAAGTGGAGTGCAGGTATATAGCTCCTTGAAAGAGGAGTCGCAGGTAGATAGGATAGCGAAAAAGGTGTTTGGTATGCTTTCCTTTATTGGTCAGAGTATTGAGTACAGGGGTTGGTAGGTCATGTTGTGGCTGTACAGAATATTGGTTAGGCCACTGTTGGAATATTGTGTGTAATTCTGGTCTCCTTCCTATCGGAAAGATGTTGTGAACCTGGAAAGGGTTCAGAAAAGACCTACAAGGATGTTGCCAGGGTTGGAGGCTTTGAGCTAAAGGGAGAGGTTGAATACGCTAGGGCTGTTATCCCAGGAGCGTCGGAGGTTGAGGGGTGAACTTATAGAGATCTATAAAACCATGAGGGGCATGGATAGGATAAATAGACAAAGTCTTTTCCCTGGGGTGGGTGAGTCCAGAAGTAGAGGGCATAGGTTTAGGGTGAGAGGGGAAAGATATAAAAGAGACGTAAGGGGCAAATTTATTATGCAGAAGATGGTACATATATGGAATGAGCTGCCAGAGGAAATGGTGAAGGCTAGTAAAATTGCAACATTTAAAAGACATCTGGATGGGTATATGAATAGGAAGGGTTTGGAGGGATATAGGCCAAGTGCTGCAGGTTGGATTAGATTGGGTTAGAATATCTGGTCGGCATGGACGTGTTGATCGAAGGGTCTGTATATCTCTATGACTCTATGACTCTATGCCCTCTAGTGGTCACTCATATCAATACCATCATGGACAGATGCAGCTGGCAGATTGGCAAGGACGAGGTCATGTATGATATTTTTGAGGAGAAAGTGAGGTCTGCAGATGCTGGAGATCAGAGCTGGAAATGTGTTGCTGGAAAGCGCAGCAGGTCAGGCAGCATCCAGGGAACAGGAGAATCGACGTTTCGGGCATAAGCCCTTCTTCAGGA
>NC_057727.1:34727773-34738089 GCF_004010195.1 Chiloscyllium plagiosum | reverse complement strand
TGAAGAAGGGCTTATGCCCGAAACGTCGATTCTCCTCTTCCCTGGATGCTGCCTGACCTGCTGCGCCTTTCCAGCAACATATTTCCAGCTCATGTATGATATTCCCTCTTGTTGATTCCCTCACCACCTACCACAGACCCAGTCTAGTAGTTATATTCTTTAGGACCCCACTAGCTTGATCAGCAGTACTGCTGCTGAGCCGCTTGTGGTGGTGGATATTGAAATTCCCCCATCCAGAGTACATTTTTTGCCCTTGTCATCCTCACTGCTTCATTGTAGTGTTGTTCAACATGGAGGAGTACCGATTCATCTGCTGAGGGAGGATGGTATGTGATCATTAGCTTGAGGTTTCCTTGCCCATGTTTAACCTGAAGCCTAAGAGATGTCATAGCATCTAGAGTCAATGCTGAGGACTCCCTGAGCAACTCCCTCCCAACTGTATACCACTATGTCGCCACCTTTGCTGGATCTGTCTGCTAGTGAGACAGGACATATCCAGGAATGGTGATGGTGGTGTCTGAGACATTGCCTGCAAGGCATGATACCGTGAATATGGCTGTAGGCTGTTGCTTGGCTGGTCTGTGAGACAGCTCTCCCAATTTTGGCACTAGCCCCCAGATGCTAATAAGGAGAAATTTGCAGGGTCGGCAGGGCTGTTTCTGCCATTGTCTTTTCCGGTGCCTAGGTTGATGTCAAGAGATCTGTCTGGTTTCATTTCTTTGAGACTTTGATATTAAAGCTGCATTTCTGCAGGGATGTCAGTCCAAGAGGAAAGTGTTTTATAATGACTGTAATCAAGACTCAAAAGTGGCTGTTTTAGAATCACCACTATTTTGGCACTGTAAGCAGTCTTCATAATATCCTGGACTGTGACACCAGGTCGAACATTGACATCAAAGCAAGGTGAGTACATTTGTTTAGTTTATGAGATAACTTGGAGATCCAAAATCAGAGATCAAGTCTGTGGGTGCAGTGATTAGAGACAGCTTGGCATCATATTTGTGGTTTAGTTCCTCTGAGTAAACAAAAAAGTATAACTGTAACTGTGTTATGGGTAAATTGAAATAAATTTGATGAATGGCATGGGATAAAATGGGAGTGACTCTTTCAGCCCCAAGGTAGAAGGAAAAGGGATCTTCAAGTTTCCTTTGAGGTCTTCCAGAGCTCATTTTCTCAACCATTTCAGCACTGGACCTTATCACACCCATTCCACGGGGATCATCCTAGAAATTCTAGTCACATCAAACAAAGCAAAGAATATAGAATATAGAACGCAGAAAAGTATAGCACAGTACAGGACCTTCAGCCCATGATGTTGTGCCAAGGATTAATCCTAATCTAAAATAAAATACCTACGGTCCTAAGCTACGGTCCCCTTAATTCACTGCTGTCATGTGCATGTTCACCTGTCGCTTAAATGTCCCTAATAACTCTGCTTCCACCACGACCACTGGCAATGCATTCCATGCATTCATAGTTCTCTGCATAAAGAACCTACCTCTGATGTCTCCTCTATACCTTCCTCCTAACACCTTAAAACTATGATCTCTCATGGCAGTCAATCCTGCCCTGGGGAAACGTCTCTGGCTATCAACTCTATCCATGCCTCTCATTACCTTGTAAACCTCAATCAGGTCACCTCTCTTCCTCCTTTTCTCCAGAGTGAAATGTCTGAGCTCAGTTCAACCTCTCTTCACAAGACAAGCTCTCCAGTCCAAGCAGCATCCTGGTAAACCTCCTTTGCACCCCGTCCAAAGCCTCCACAGCTTTCCTATAATAGGGTGACCAGAACTGAACACAATCTTCCAAGTGTGATCTCACCAGGGTTTTGTAGAGCTGCAGCAAAACCTCACGACTTTTAAACTCGATCCCCCGTTAATGAAAGCCAAAACACCTTATGCTTTCTTAACAATCCTATCCATTTGGTGGCAACTTTGAGGGATGTATGCACTTGAACACCAAGATCCTGCTGTTCCTCCACACTGCCAAGAATCCTGTCTTTAATCCTATATTCAGCATTCAAGTTCGACCTTCCAAAATGCATCACATCATTTATTCCATCTGCCATTTCTCAGCCCGGCTCTGTATCCTGTTAATGTCACGCTGCAGCCTGCAATAGCCCTTGACACTATCAATGGCACCTCTAACCTTTGTGTCATCGGCAAATTTACTAACCCACCCTTCAACCTCCTCATCCAAGTCATTTACAAAGAGCAGGTGCCCAAGAATAGAGCCCTGCGGTTCGCCACTCACCACTGACCTCCAGGCAGAATACTTTTCATCCACAGCCACTCTCTGCCTTCTGTCAGCCAATCCCATACTTCCTGACTTTATGATTGAGCATACCGTGGGGAACCTTATCAAATGCCTTGCTGAAGTCCATGTAGACCACATCCACTGCTCAACCTTCGTTAATCTATCTTGTCACCTCCTCAAAGAACTCAATAAGATTTGTGAGGCATGACCTGTTCCTCACAAAGCCATGCTGACTGCCTTTAATTACACTACGGTTTTCCAAATTGTCATAAATCCTATCCCTCAGAATTCTTTCCAAAACCTTGCTGACCACAGAGGTAAAACCGACTGGTCTGTAATTGCCAAGGATTTCCCTATTCCTCTTCTTGAAAAGAGGAACAACATTTGCCTCCCTCCAATCCTCTGGTACGACTCCCGTGGAGAGTGAGGAAGCAAAGATCTTCTCCAGCAGCTTAGCAATCTAGGATAAATCTGGTCTAGCCCTGAGGACTTATCAATCTTAATGTTTGCCAAAATTTCCAGCACATCAACTTCCTCAATCTAGATCTATTCAAGCCTGTTTCCCCGCTCCTCAAAGTTTTCATTCAGAACAAGGTCCCTTCCCTTAGTAAAACATTGAAGCAAAAAACACATTTAGGGCTTCTCCTATCTGCTCAGACTCCATGCACATGTTCCCTACGCTATCCCTGATCAGCCCTACTTTCTCCTTGATAATTCTCTTATTCCTCATGAATGAGTAAAATGCCTTTGGGTTCTCCCTAATCCTTCCTGCCAAGCCGTTCTTGAACCCCTTCCTGGCTCTTCTCAGTCCATTTTTGAGCTCCTTTCTAGCAAGCCTGTAATCCTCTGCAGCTGTGCTAGATCCTTGTTTCTTTCACCTTACGTAAGCTGCCTTCATCCTTTTTACGGGAAGCTCCTCTATTCTCACCATCCAAGGCTCTTAACCTTACCCCTTCCTGCCTGTCTCAGAGGAACAAGTTTATACATCACTCACAACAACTGCTCCTTAAACAGTTTCTACATGTCTCTTGTGCCCTTTCTGTGAAACAATTGCTCCCAATCTGTACTTCCCAACTCCTGTCTGATAGCATCATAACTTCCTTTTCCCCAATTAAATATTTTCCCATGGTAATTGTTCCTTTCCCTCTCCATGGCTATGGTAAATGTGAGGCAGTTGTGGTCACTGTCACCAAAGTGTTCTCCCACTGTGAGATCTGACACCTGTCCTGGCTCATTGCCGAGCCAGGCAAATCCAAAATGGCCTCTCTCCTCATTGACCTGTCTACAGACTGAGTAAGGAAACCCTCCTGAACAAAAAACAGCTCCATCCAAACCATCTGCACGAAGGAGGTTCCAATCAATATTGGGAAAGTTGAAGTCACCCTTAACAACAACCCTGCTATGTCTGCACCTTTCCAAAATCTGCCAGCCTATGAATTCTTCAATCTCACCACTGCTATTAGGGGGTCTGTAGCAAACCCCCAATGAGGTGGTTGCTCCCTTGCTGTTCCTAACTGCCACCCATACTGACTCAGTAGACAAACCTTCCTCGACAACCTTCATTTCTGCAGCTGTGATGCACTCTCTGATTAGCAATGCTACATCCCCTCCTCTTTTCTCCCCAACCCCTGTTCTTTTTAAATATTCTAAACCCTGAACATCTAGCAACCATTCCTGCCCCTGTGAAACCCACATCTCCGTTATGGCCACAATATCAAAAGCTCGAGTACTGATCCATGCTCTAAGTTCGTGACTCTTATTTCTGACACCCTTTGTGTTAAAGCTGACACACTTTAACCAATCCCTTTGTTCCATCACATGAAAAACCTTCCCGATAGATTCACCACATCCTGACACTGCCTCATCTACAACTATCCCCGCCCCCAGCACCGCCCACATCCCCCAGATGTATAGCTCTGGTTTCCAACCCCTACCAAGCTAGTTTAAACCCTCCCGAACCACTCGAGCAATCTCCATCCCGGGACATTTGTGTCCCTCCAGTTCAGGTGCAACCCATCCTTCATGTACAGGTTCCACCTTCCCAATGGGATCCCAATGGTCTAAGTATATGAAGCCCTCCCTCCTGTACCAGCCATGCAGCCATGTGTTAAGCAGCACTTGCTGACTGTTCCTCACCTTACTGTCTCGAGGCACCGGAACAAAGCTGAAAACAACTCATAACAAGCAGGCAGACACACACACAAAGAGCCAGAACAAAGTCATTAAATGCAGAAGGAGATAAGATGCATACGTTTTTCCCTGTGGCTGTTGGCAGACAGAAACTTAGACAGTGAGCTTGAAGGATTATTCACTGAATTCTTGGCAATTAAAAATAAAAAGATCCTGAGTAAAGTTACAAAGTTAGGCTGAGATTCTTCAAGGGTGCCAGAACAAATCTGATAAACAAACAAACATGAAAGAGGAGAAAGGAAGAGTGATTCTGTGTAAAAGTCAGATAAGTCAGTAGTAAAAAGACTGACTCAGGAATAGAAAAATTACAGGAGCTCACAAAGTTTAAAAACAATGATGAGACTCATGGGCACTGCTCTATGTGTGAATTGGGATGTTAGAATTTAAAGGGAAATTGGACAGACCTCTATTGGCAACTGTGGAAGTAAGTGATATCTCAACATTCAACACTCCAGCTACTTGTATTTTTGGCCACAAAGAACAACTTATTTTCACCCAAAGTAAGCCACAGTAAAGCTGAGACATAAAAGAAAATTTGGAGTAAATTTCACTTCCTGTCAATTATCAGTTTTAAACTGAAGCAATACAATGCAGATAGCTGAGCTTACAGCTGTCAGGGGAAAAGTATACATCTAATCTCCTTCTGTATTTAATGATTTTGTTCTGGTTCTTTGTGTGTGTCTGCCTGCTTGTTATGAATTGTTTTGTTTGATGTGACTAGAATTTCTAGGATGATCCCCATGGAATGGGTGTGATAAGGTCCAATGTTGAAATGGTAGAGAAAATGAGCTCTGGAAGACCTCAAAGGAAATTTGAAGATCCCTTTTCTTTCTATCTTGTAGCTGAAAAAGTTTGCATTTTGAAAAACATCTTTTGAAGGAAAAATGTTGTTAAACTGAGTGAGTGTTGCAGAGATTGTGCATAAGCGTGAGGAAGTTTTCAGTATTAGCATATGACAATGATTGATTGTGTCTGTCTCAGTTTAATATTATGGAAAGTTAAATTGTAGGAGTCATGGTATTTTGTGTGGAATCTTGCAGGCTTTCTTCATTTGGCTAAATAGGTAAAAAAAATTTATTGGGAGTTAACATTAATAGAGTTCAAAAGTTTGAAGAATTACAGTAATGTAACTTCTGAGAAGAATAGTAAAACACTTTCAAGTAATGAATCCTTGGATCATGATTACTGGCCATAATTATGATTCAAGGATTTGCTGATAAACGTGATAAATTTAACTTGAATACAAATTTCAAACTTGTTTAGAATTAATTCTATCTCAATTTTTGATAATGTAAATTGGGAATTTAGTGTGATTATAATTGAGTTTAATTGATCTTTGGTTAAAAAGGTTGCAAAATTAAAGATTTGGGCTCTTTTTTTCCTAATGCAATTCTCAAAACGAAACATGGATTTTAAATTTGGTATGCTACTAATTAGAACTGAAAGAGATGGTATGAATTTGATACAATGGGTTCAAAGTTAAGATTAAGAAAATTTGTCATTGGTTTCAGAAAGAAGTATAAGAATTTAGAAAGAATTAATATTAATCTAAAATGTTGAGGTCTTTTTTTAACTGGAAAAATGGCAGATTTTGAAATTGTCTTGCTTCCTATTGTCCAGGAAAGTACTTTCCTAAAATATATAGAATGATATAAGTGCATGAATTGGAGAGTGACTTTTTTTTCAAAAGGTTGGGACAAACCAAAGGGAAGTTAACTTTCTATTATCAAGTTAATATTTCATGCCACTGCCTTAATATTTTGTGCCTCAAGTGGAATGAATCTTTATGCCTTTTGCTTACAGGTGTGACAAGATTCCCAACTTCTTCAAGAATTTGTAAGAAATTAAGTTCTTGGCTTAAGGCGATTTGCTGAAAACAGCAAAAGACGTAGAAACAAAGTGTCCATGTACATGAAAATTATTTTTTAGCATAAATAAATTATATTAGAGGAAACCTGACAGTACAATAACATTATATTATTTAAATTTGGGCTAACATTAGAGATGCGATAGATATAGCTTAATTTTGCAAGTCACTTAAAAAAAAATCTAAGATGGAGAACAAACAAGTAAAATCAAATAGAAACTGACTTTGCATTTAAAGATTTCATATTCATCTCTTGGAATGTAGAATTTATCCAGGACTTATGAATAAGATAAGGTAGTAACAAAAAAGGATGCATAAATTTAAATGAGGGAAAAGTTCTGGAGTAAAAGACAGTCTGCTCAAAGGAAACAAAAAAGCATGTTGCTGAAACTGTTTCCCAAAACAAAGAATAGTCTTCTGTGTGTAAGTACTAAGATCAGGAATTAAGCTGTTCAGGTGTCTCTGAAAATGAAGCTCCCAGTCTTAATCACAAAGATAGCAATGTTAAGTGCCATTATGGAGGAGATGTGCCTTCATGTGCTGTTAATGTCCATATGGAAACATTGACTGAATATGAGAACAGCAGCACCATTTATCAGCTCAGAGGTTTGATGCAGCTATATCCTGCACAGAGATCAAAAAAGGTAAAATCTAAGTGATGAGATTGATTCTTTTCTTTGCCAGGAATGCCACATGTGGTGACATCACCCTCTATGGCCTCAGTTCATGCTATGTAACTGTTTCCAATGATCTCAAATTTCTAAGCCATTGGATTAATGACAGAAGCAATGATCACTCTCCAGTAACTTCAACAATATGAAAAACTCCCACTGTGTACATCAGCAAAAACATCTGCCTGAAGAATACATTCAATTGCCCAAAGAGATAATTGCCAAAGGCACTGAGTTGTTATAGGAATGGTTAAGATTTTACGAAGTTCGACTAATTTACCTTCCTTCATATGGGAACCGGAATTTGAGGGACAAAATGATCAAGAACTGTGTTCTGATATTATTAAGGTGTACTAATGTAAGATGCTTTATTCTCACAACATGCAGTTATTGGAAATTGACGTAGTGTCCCACTGGGTCCAGAGAATTGCATCATAAGATAGGGAACCCAGATATGATGTTACTGTGAATCCATTAAGAGTACTCCTGGAATAAGGATCCACTAGAATAGAAAGAAACCATGTGTTTTGGTAGCACTAAATCAGTCCTAAGTTCATGACAAAGCTTGAGTATGAATTTATTAAACTTAATGAGTTGTGTGAGAAGTGCGAGGGACTTGCAATTTGCAGCTCAAATGACAAAATATGTGCTCATGACTGTGGATTTGCAAGAAGCATGACTAGTAAAAAGGTTAATTCTGTGTTTTGGCTCAAGACTTAATTGATAACTGTTATGATCCCAGCTGGTGTTATTATCAGACAAGTCAGATCGCAGCTTGATCGATCAGATTTTTTTTGGTTTTAGTGAGGCTGTCTCATAAGCAAGTAATATTGTTGTAAAAAGTGTATTATGCAAAAGAAGGAAAAATAGAATAAACCAAATTATTTACATATAATACAAGTTTAAAGATTTCAAAACACACAGTAAAAATACAATCTCACTAATCCTGAAAACACACTTTTACAGATCATAGGATATTCCTTAATGGATCTTGAAACTGTTGTTTACAGGTTCCAAAACATTCATTTTTACAGTAATTGCAGCAGAGAGAATCTTCTTCTCTGTCATCTCTATAGGCTTAATTTCACTATGACTCCTACTGTCAGTCTAGAGAATCTAGAGAATCTAGACTGGGGCAGCACGGTGGCTCGGTGGTTAGCACTGCTGCCTCACAGCACCAGGATCCCAGGTTCGATTCCAACTTTGGGTGACTGTCTGTGTGGAGTTTGCACATTGTCTGTGTGGGTTTCCTCCAGGTGCTCCGGTTTCCTCCCACAGTCCAAAGATGTGCAGGTCAGGTGGATTGGCCATGCTAAATTGCCCATAGTGTTAGGTGCATTAGTCAGAGGGAAATGGGTCTGGGTGGGTTACCCTTCAGAGGGTTGGTGTGGACTGGTTGGGCCGAAGGGCCTGTTTCCATACTGTAGGGAATCTAATCTAATCTAATCTGACAGCCACTTCCTGGAACCTTCATGTAGCCAGGTTTAAACTTTCTCAACTTCAAACCACCTCTTCAGGTCTGAAATTATTGCTAAACTCCTTACTCACCTGTAAAGTTATTTTAATATAATTCTAAGCTAGCATCTCCCCTTTCCCAGGAGCAACTGTTACAAAGATATGCCTTCAGTTCCCATGGAACTGCCCCAAACATAAACTGAAAGTTGACTCACCAAGGTGTGTGTCTTAGCTTTAAAATGTCCAGAATCTTCCAGCGGAAAGCTTAATGTAGTACACTGTACTTTAGGAGAGTTTATGAATGAACAAAGTAAAAAAAAATCCATTCTTTCTTGGAAGCTATCTTTCTCAAACTATTTTAAAGGAACTTACCATGGCTACAGAAATATTTACATGTTAATCACCAAACATCTTAAAACACAGAAAATTAATGCTGATAGTTCAAAATCAAAAATGAACTCAAAACTAAATTATATGAAAATATATATAAATCACATATTATGGAGGAATGTGACAGGCATTTGCACGTACTCAAGGATACCCTCATAAGAATGGGGTATGATGCTCAACTCATCAACTGCCGGTTCTGACGTGCCACAGCAAGAAACCATAATGACCTCCTCCACACGAGCCGCAACCGACAGGGTACCCTTCGTTGTCCAGTACTTCCCAGAAGCTGAAAAACCATGCCATGTTCTTTACAACCTGCAACACGTTATCAATGAGGATGAGCACCTTGCCTTCCCCACACCTCCACTTCTTGCCTTTACACAGCCAACAAACCTCAAACAGAACATTGTTCATAGCAAACTGCCCAGCTTTCAGGACAACACCATACAACCTTGTCACGGTAGACGCTGTAAGATGTGTCAGAGCGTTGACACGGATACCACCATTACATGTGGGGACACCTCCCGACATGTACTTGGCAGGTACACTTCAGGCAAGTTTGCCCTGAGGCATGGTACATTGACAAGACTGAGCAGATCGGATGAATGGACACTGCACAACAATCAACAGAGAGGAGTGTTCTCTACCAGTTGGAGAACACTTCAGTGGTCCGGGGCATTTAACCTTGGACCTTCGGGTGACCATCCTCCCAAGCGGACTTTGGGACAGGCAACAACGCAAAATGGCTGAGCAGAGGCTGTTAGCCAAGTTTGGCACCCATGGGGATGGCATCATCCGGGACCTTGGGTTCATGTCACACTACAGACACACGCACACACACATACACACACACACACACACACACACACACACTCTGACAGACCCATACCCTCACACAGAACCTCTCTCATACACAAGCTCTCTCCCATACGCTCACACATACACTCCCACACTCACACCCACATACATACCCTCTCACAGATTTATACCGCTTTACAGTCACACTCACACATCTTTACAAGCACACTTTCTCACGGACACTCAAACCCTCCTGCGCACACACACCCACATGCACACACACACACACACACACACACATATGTTTGTGGGGTGAATTTGTATTTGCAGAATTACGTTTTATTTTGCTCATTCATAAACTCTCCCAAAGTAAACAAAAACCCATTATTTCTTGGAGGCTATCTCTCTCAAACTATTTTAAATGAATCCACGTAAGGTTCTGTGAATCCCTTGTTTACAAATAGAATCAGTCTGGACATTGGGGCACAGACAGTCTCCAACCCCAACCTCACTATCAAACCAGCAGACAAGGGAGGCGGGGTAGTAGTTTGGCACACCGACCTTTACATCGCTGAGGCTAAATGCCAGCTCGCGGACACCTCCTCCTACTGCCCCCTTGACCATGACCCCACCTCCCACCACCAAACCATCATCTCCCAGACCATTCATAACCTCATCACCTCAGGGGA
>NC_057727.1:34700354-34724903 GCF_004010195.1 Chiloscyllium plagiosum | reverse complement strand
CCTGGAACGTCGGAGGCTGAGGGGTGATCTTATGGAGGTTTACAAAATTATGAGGGGCTTGGATAGGATAAATAGACAAAGTCTTTTCCCTGGGGTCGGGGAGTCTAGAGGGCATAGGTTTAGGGTGAGAGGGGAAAGATATAAAAGAGACCTAAGGAGCAACTTTTTCATGCAGAGGGTAGTATGTGTATGGAATGAGCTGCCAGAGGAAGTGGTGGAGGCTGGTAGAATTGCAACATTTAGGAGGCATTTGGATGGGCATATGAATAGGAAGGGGTTGGAGGGATATGGGCCGGGTGCTGGCAGGTGGGACTAGATTGGGTTGGGATATCTGGTCGGCATGGACAGGTTGGACCAAAGGGTCTGTTTCCATGCTGTACATCTCTATGACTCTATGACCTTTACAAAGCTGTATAACACATTTGAGATGATAAGAAAGTTCACCAGAAAGAGATACAGAGCAGCAGTGATAACTATGCTTTGCAGAACACAAGCAGGAAGATCTGTACATCATAAATAGTTTTGTTTATTGATAAGGATATGTGATGTAAGTGCTAAGGTTGTGATGTGATGTAAATGCGAAGGTTGTCAATGACACGTGAATTGTAAATCATTGTAATGATTTGTTGTTATGTTATGCTTTGAGGAGAGTTAAAAATCACACAACACCAGGTTATAGTCCAACAGGTTTATTTGGAAGCACTAGCTTTCGGAGTGCTGCTCCTTCATCAGGTGGTTGTGGAGGACACAATTGTAAGACACAGAATTTATAGCAAAAGTTTACAGTGTGATGTAACTGAAATTATACATTGAAAAATACCTTGATTGTTTGTTGAGTCTTTCATCTGTTACAATGACCATGATAGCTTCACTTCTTTCATATGTAAATCACAAAATTTTATTTTAAAAGTTACATTCTCAGGTTAACTGTAACTCAGGGATGCCCTCTTAAGAACGGGATATGATGCTCAACTCAATGACCGTCAGTTCCAACTTGCCTCAGCAAGGAACCGTAATGACCTCCTCAGGAGACAGACACGTGCTGCAACTGACAGTACTTCCCAGGAGCTGAAAAACTACGCCATGTTCTTCGTGACCTGCAACACATTATCAATGAGAATGAGCCCCTCACCAAGACCTTCCTCATACCTCCACTTCTCACCTTTAGACAACTGCCTAACCTCAAGCAGATCATTGCTCGTAGCAAGCTGTCCAGCTTTCAGCACAACTCCATACAACCCTGTCATGGTAGGCGCTGCAAGATGTGTCAGAGTGTGGACATGGATACCACCTCCCACCATGTATATGGCAGGTACTCATGCGACTCAGCCAATGTTGTCTATCTTATACGTTGCAGGCAAAAATGCCCTGATGTATGGTACATTGGGGAAACCGAGCAAAGGCTACGGCAATGGATGAATGGGCACCGCACAACAATCAACAGACAGGAGGGTTCCCTCCCAGTTGGGGAACACTTCAGCGGTCCAGGACATTCGACCTCAGACCTTCGGGTGACCATCCTCCAAGGCGGACTTCAGGATAGGCGGCAGCAAAAAGTGGCCGATCAGAGGCTGATAGCTAAGTTCCATACCCATAGGGAGGGCCTCAACCGGGACCTTGGGTTCATGTCACACTACAGGTGACTACCATTGCACTATACACACACACGGACACTCCTACACATACACATACACGGGCACTCCTATACACACACATACACACGGACACAGGTAAACACAGACACGCACACAGACACTCACACACACCCCTACTGACACACACACTCCCACACTCACACATGCATCCTCTCGCAGACTCTCAGCAGAGGCTGATAGCCAAGTTCAGTACCCATGGGAATGGCCTGAATGGGTTCATGTCACACTACGGGTTGCACTCCTGCAGACCCTCACACTCCTACAGACACATACATTCCCACATGCACCCCCTCACAGACTTAGACACTCTACACTCACATATACACATATACACCCTCTCTCTCACACTCACAACCACCCACCCCAGACACACACAAATATACATAAACATTTGTGGGGTGAATTTGTACTTGCAGAGTTACATTTTACTTTGCTCAAAAACTGTATGAATCCATGTAAGACTCTGTTAACTCACTTTTTAGATTAGAATCAGTCTAAACATTATGGCACAGACAGAGAACACAGGGGGCTAACACCTTCAACATATTATCTGGCTAACACCAATTGTTACAGTTAACCTGAGAATGTAACTTTTAAAAGAAAAGTTTATGATTTACATATGGAAGAAGTGAAACTATCATGGTATTCGAACAGATAAACGACTCAACAAGCAATCAAGGTATTTTTCAATGTATAATTTCAGTTACATCACACTGTAAAAGTTTGCTATAAATTCTGTGTCTTACAATTGTGTTCTCCACAACCACCTGATGAAGGAGCGGCACTCCGAAAGCTAGTGCTTCCGATTAAACCTGTTGGACTATAATCTGTTGTGTGATTTTTAACTATGTGCTACAATGGTCAGATTGACTCTACTCTAAAAACTGGATTTACAGAATCTTACATGGATTCATGCAATTTTTGAGCAAATTAAAATGTAATTCTGCAAATACAAATTCACCCCACAAACTTATATGTGTATGTGTTGGGGGGGTGGAGAGGTTATGAGTGTCTATGAGAAGGCGTGTGTGAGTGTGAGTGTAAAGGAATTTAAGTCTATGAGAGGGTGTGTGTGGGAGTGTATGTGTGAGTGTATGAGGGTCTGAGTGTGTGTGTGTGTGTGTCTGTTTGTGTGTGTATAGTGCAATGGGGTCACCTATAGTGTGACATGAACCCAAGGTCCTGGTTGAGGCCATCCCCATGGGTACCGAACTTGGCTATCAGCCTCTGCTCGGCCACTTTGCATTGTTACCTGTCCCGAAATCCGCCTTGGTGGACGGTCACCCAAAAGTTCGAGGTCGAATGTCCCGGACCGCTGAAGTGTTCTCCAACTGGGAGGGAACACTCAACTCTGCTAATTGTTCTGAGGTGTCCATTCATCCGTTGCTGTAGCCTCTGTTTGGTCTCGCCAATGTACCATGTCTCAGAGATTCCTTGCCTCCAGCATATGAGATAGACAACGTTGGCTGAGTTGCATGCATACCTGCCATGTACATGGTGGGAGGTGTCCCCACGTGTAATGGTGGTATCCACGTCAACATTCTGACACATCTTGCAGCGTCTACCGTGACAAGGTTGTATGGTATTGTTCTGAAAGCCAGGCAGTTTGCTACGAACAATGATCTGTTTGAGGTTTGTTGGCTGTTTAAAGGCGAGAAGTGGAAGTGTGGGGAAGGTCTTGGCGAGGTGCTCATCCCCTTTAAAAAAGGTTTTGTGATTTACATTTGAAAGAACTGAAACTAATATGGTCATTCTAAAAGATGAGAGACTTAACAAACAATCTGGGTCTTTTTTAATATATAATTTACAGCACACTGTAAACTTTTGCTATAATGTCTGCGTCTTACAATCTTATTCTCCACAATCACCTGATGAAGGAGCAGTGCTCCAAAAGCTTGTGCTTCCAAATAAACCTGTTGGACAATAACCTGGTGTTGTGTGATTTTTAACTTTTTACACCCCAATCCAACACCGGTGTCTCCAAGTTTTGAGGAGAGGCTTTGATCAATTCCTTGCCAAGTTTGTCTCTAGCATATGCTTGAATAAAGTCTGTTATATTTGTATCCAAGACTCAAAACACAGTGAGGGCACCCTGGAAGTTAAGTAAATGTTTATATGGCATAAATTATGCTTCTAGAGTTTGGAACTTTCAATAAACGCCGTCATATTAAAATTAGGTTCTATTCAGTTTAAAGCAGACCCCACATACGTTACTGGCATCATGCAGGCAGCTTTTAGCATCTATATGATACATGTTGATGATACTTTGCAGAGTGGGTGTACTGAATTTGAAAATATTTGCTTCAATAAGATTAAAACAAAATTCCAAATCAGAAATCAGTCAAGTATATTGGATTGAAAATTAGGCAAAATGGATCAAATGTCACTTTGCATCAGAAATCTTATTTAGAATCTTATTAGTCTAAATAGGACATTAAAAAAAATTCAGCAACTTTCAAAACAGAAATGGAAGAATTGTAAAGTCTAATTAAACAGCTGGTTGGCTGGGACCCAAGTGAGACCAAATGCCAGTTTTGAAGCATCAAAGCTGAGTCTAACTGAAAAATCCCAAAGTATTAGTCGGGTGAATAAAACAGAAATTTCAAACAGTGTGAGATGCCAGAAACATGAAAATTCATGTTTTTAGTGATGTTTCTTTTATAAATCTCTGTGATGGGTCCTTAAATGCCACAGAGTTTCCAATTTTCTTTTATGAGAAAAAGAGGAAAATGCTGCCCTTTAGCTTGGGAAGCTAAAAACATCAGAAGAGTAGTAAAACAAACTTTAGCATCAGAAATATTTGGTTCTGAGGAGATGGCAGATATGAAGCATTTAGATTACTTACAGTGTGGAAATAGGCCCTTCAACCCCACAAGTCCACACCAACCCTCCGAAGAGCAACCCACCCAGACCCATTCCCCTACACCTAACACTACAGGCAATTTAGCATAGCCAATTCACCTGACCTGCACATCCTTGGACTGTGGGAGGAAACCGGAGCACCTGGAGGAAACCTACGCAGACACGGGGAGAATGTGCAAACTCCACACAGACAGTTGCCCGAGGCAGGAATTGAATGGGGGTCTCTGGCGCTGTGAGGTAGCAGGGCTAACCACTGTGCCACTGTGCCACCCATTTCTTCACAGAAGTATTGAAGAGATTCTAAAAAAGTGATTTAGCAGCAACACTCAGTGAGAATTAAAATAAAACAAAGAACTCTGGATGCTGGAGATCTGAAACAAACAAAAACAGAAATTGCTGGAAAATCTCAATAGGTCTGACAGCATCTGTGGAGAGAAAACAGAATTATATTTTGAGTCCATTGATCCAGTTCTGAAGAAGGAACTGAGAGTAATCCTGATACTATCTTTGAGGTCCTGCTTTTCAATTTACCTCTTAGCTTTCCATATTCTGTTTACAGGACCTCATCCATCTTTTTACCTTTACCATTGAATCACAACCATTCACCTTCCCACTTAAGAATGTCCTGCAGATATTCAGTGATATCCTTGTGCCTGGCATTAGGGAGGCAATATATAATTTTAATGTCAGTCTCTGACCACAGGAATGTCCATCTGCTTTCTTGCAATAGAATCTCCTGCAGCTATTGCTGACCACTCTTTTTTTAATCTTTCCCTAACTCAGTCGCTTATAGTGCCACAAATTTAGATCTCACTGAATTCCCCAGAGAAACTACTTCCCTCAGCAATATCCAAATAACATCCGTTAGAGAAGGAGATAGACTCAGAGGACTCCAACATCACTTAACTACTGCTTTTACTGTCTGTCGGTCATTAATTCCCTTTCTGTCTGTGTGCTCTTCATCTGCAGTGCATCAACATCACTGCACATGCTATCCATGAAGTTCTCAACCTTGTGGATGCTCCACAGTGACTCCAGTTGCCGCTCCAGCTCCTAAGTGTGGAATCCAAGTAATAACAGCTGGAGGTCCTTTCTGCATATGTGGTCACACTGGTCCCTGGAAACATTCCTGACTTCCCCAAATGGCACAGAAGGAATATTCTCCATATTTGAGCTGCCCTCTCATGACTTGCCCTTACATTACTCCTTTTGCATTTATTTCTGGTTAGACAATAAAAAATTGAATAGGGTTCAATTACTACTTATAATTTAGACACTACTTAGTGTAAGAGAAGACCATTTTTTACTTTTAAATAAACAGTGGAAATACTGACTTGGTCCTAGTTGTCAATGTCACCAGTCCTCTGTACTGGTTCCCAGTCCTCTGTACTGGTTCCCAGTCACAGTTGATGAACTTAGATTCCCACTGATATAACTCTTAGATGTTATTGAATGACAGCTTGCTAATGTAGATTTTCAACTCCTGGTCTCTTGAAGTCAAGCAATACCTTTTTCCTATTTCCTTGTCATTATATTTTTCTCCACATGTGGTTGACTCACAGGCTGAGACTCAGTCTAACTCTCCCCAGCACGTTTAAGAAGTCAGAGGCTCGATCCAGAAGCTGCAATATGGAGATAACATTGTCGGATTGATACCATCCAGATCATTTAAAACAAAATTGGGATGCACTTCAGACGCATGCCATCTTTGGTGAAGACTGTGCTCGTGGAACTTAGGTTTGTTGTTGCTGTATGCTGCTGGCTCAGGTTGTATGGAGAAGAACATGACCTGAAATTCCCCAGTAAGTTAGGTAGTGGTCTGAAGGACTTTGCAACTGAGAATGATTGAAGTTGTGCTGGTTGTGTCATTTATAATTGACCACAATTTTAGAGTCATAGAGTTATGGAGCACAGAACCTGACTCTTTGCTGACCAGATATTTTAAATTAATTCTAATCCCATTTGCCAACATTTGTCCCAAATCCCTCTAAATCTTTCCTATTCATGTACCCATCCAGATGCCTTTTAAATGTTGTAATCGTACCAGCCTTCAGTGCCTCCTTTGGCAACTTGTTCCATACATGCACCACTATCTGCTTGAAAGAGTTGCCCCTTTGTTCCCTTTTATATGGGACTGATTAGGAATAGTCAACGTGGCTTTGTGAGTGGAAAATTGTGTCTCAATAACTTGATTGAGTTTTTAAAGAAGTGACAAAGACGATTGATGAAAGCAAAGCGGTGAACATTATCTATGTGGAATTCAGGATGGCATTCAGCAATGTTTCACGTGTTAGACTATTTAGTAAGGTTAGATCACACAGAATCCAGGGAGAGCTAGCCATTTGGATACAAAATTGGCTTGAAGCTGGGGGACAAAGGTGGTGGTGAAGATTTGTTTTTCAGATTGGTGGCCTGTAACGTGTGCCGCAAGGATCACAATTTTCTTATTAATCCATGTTAATTTATGCTAATTTTCAGGTTTGGATTACAGGGGGCTTGCTTAAATAATATTTAGAGATTGCTCAATCATGAAATCTTGTGACTTAATTCTTTCAATGAATCATTGAGATTTTGGATTTATTTTCTAAAAATACGTTGCTGATTTTGACTGAGATCACAAGAGAAAGATGCCAGATTTTACTATCCATTCATGGTATGTGGTCATTGCTAGCTGGAGCTGGAGGATGAGCAAAGATCAATTAGTGGAATGGTTTCTAAATAAACTGAGGTGGGTTTGCAGGATATGTCCAAGGCATTTTTGAGGCCGTGCACAGCTCAAATCAGTGAATTGGTATGACTCTATTGGTTAGCTGAGGGAATGGTGACAGTCATCCAGGGCAATTGAAAGTATTAGAGTGGGATTTGGGAGAATATGATAGATGAACATATGGTCTTGAGGGGGATCAAGGCAACAGAGCGTGACTCTGCTCTTGATCTGGGGTCGGCCAGCATGAGCATTTGCATTTTAGTTGTGAGGGATTCTAAGATTTTTTTAAAAAGGGGTGTTGATTGTTGAAGGCCTCAAATGAAACAAGATGAGCATGATAGGTACTTGGGGAAGGAGAAATTTGATGTTGTGGGGGAAGTGAAAAGTGTAGGAGGGGGCACATCACGGGTATGGGAAGGCTGCACTGCCATGAAAACAAATGCTGAAGCTCACGATCATAATCTGAAAATCTTTTGTGTTCAAAAGTGCTATTCACAAAGTGGGAGGAGTAATTAACATTTCGTCTGAAAGGAGATGATGGTGTGGCGAGGTGGGATTTTAAAGTGATCAGAAGATTTAACAGTATATAGATGAACCACCAACTGTGTCTGAAACACCAGGCTGAATTGTTTGAAATGAATGCATGCCTCTAAACCTTTATGCTACGGAATTAGCCTACCTCCATTTCTACCCTGGACTGACCTCTTTCAGCAGCAAGCCTTTCTCCATATCACTTAGGGCCTAAAGGTCATAGCTGGAAATGTGTTCATGACTTCCAGTCATCTCATGTTGAAGGTGGGATTGTGACAGCAAGGTTAGTTCAATATACTGATTCCCACTGAATGGTTTTGATACTTCAAGAAAAATAACAAACAGTAAACTACTATAAACGTGCTGTGCTGAATATGATTCATTTGACTGTATTAAATCTGCTGCTAGTTTACTGCCTAAACCTTGGTTTACTCTAGATTACACTGACAACTATTGTCAATTTGATGTCTAGCTTTTGCTATATTTACCTAGATATAGAGGAGGTAAAGTGAATTAATTGAGTAACTGAACCTGAGTAGAATATGCATATGTAAACCCTAAATCATCCCTGTTTGCCATATGAATCCAAATGAAAATTCACTGTCGCTCTAGTGCACAGACCAACTAAATTTCTAAAATAATATCTCATTTATACACATGATACAATTATGATTAAAATTATTCTAAGTCCCACCATGCAAAGGCTGGAAGTATGATGACAATGAAATTTTAATCTATTGTTAAAGAAACTATGTAATTTGTTGCATCATTACATGAAGAATATAGTTGCCGGTTACAGATCAGACAAAGCAAGACCATAAAGATGTAAGCATGTTCTTGATGATTGTAGAACATGTATTACAAAATATTTCTTGAGCAGATGAGGCTAAATGATTGTGACTACAAAAATGTTTTTTCAGATAAACGTTAGCATTGTGCACTGTGGAAGACAAACAAGATGTTTAATTAGAGGGCAGCTGACAAACCTGAACATTTTTTATTGTAGGGAATATGAGATTTGTTACTGAGGGCCTGGGTCATCAAAAGTCATGCCTCCCACCCATCTCATAATGAAGGTGGGATTATTCAAAAACTAAAATTTTTTTACTTGGTTTGGGAATTTAATGCAATGAGTTACCACGGTGCTCAATACCATACAGTACCTCAGGGCACGATCTATATAGGGCACTGCAAATACAATGGTCAGGGCACTGCGAATTCAGTCAGAACTCTGGGGAAAATTCGGTCCTGGGGTTAGGTGATTGATTGTTTAGGACTCTGCAAGAGGTTACTTAGGTACAGTGGAGACAGCACTGACAAAATGTGTGGGAGAGTCAAGGCTGGGGACGGATGACAGTCATTTTCAGAGGTGGGGAGAAAGACTCAAGGAAAACTCAAGGAACTGCATCAGAGGCTTTGATCACTGCTATGTTCTCCACAGTGGATAGCATAGAGTAACAGAATGAGCATCAGTAAAGAGTAATGCTGGAATTTGGAGACGAGGATGACAGTTGGAAGCTAAATGTGGTGGGTCTCCCAATGGATTGGATGGGTAGAAATAGACTGTCGGAATAGTGCCAAATTAAAGACCACATGGAGACTCTGGGGGAATACTTGGTGATCTAACTAGTGTTGACTTAGACCCTTCTGTCCACTACAAACTGTGATCCCTACCTTTCCCTAGATGCGAACTGAGAGTAGAAAATATCTACTCTCCCATTCTTGGAAATGCCCAGAATGAGCAGAGTCAGTCTAGTTTGATGGATGAAAGCCTGATATTCACATTTGCTGGATGCCAAGATATTAACAGGCAAATACATGAAGCAGCCATTTTCAAACCCAGCTACACTGATTTATAATCATGTCATTGCTTGCTATGCATCAAAAAGTGTGGTGCTGGAAAAGCACAACCAGTCAGGCAGCATTCAAGGAGCGGGAGAGTCGACGTCTCGAGCATAAACTCATTCCTGATGAAGAGCTTATGCTCGAAATGTCAACTGACTCTGACCTCTAGAATTTGCAGTCCTCACTTTCTCCTACTTACTATGCATACAAAATGAGGATGCTTAGGGATTAAATACTCGTCAAAGGCCATTTGCATTGTATTATTGGTGCTTGCAAATTGAACAAAAGGAATCTCAATGATGATGAAGTTAGCAACAGAGGTAGAAAGAGGTTAATGCTAACTAATGGCGAACCATTATCTATGTAACTTCCAAGGGTGCTATGAGAGGTGCAGATCATCACTTCATCATCTGTCATGTAAGTTTAATGATGATCTATAGTGAATGTAACAAAAGATGAATGAAATACCATAACATTCAAGGATATGGAACAAGTGCAGAAAATTGGGATAAGTGCGCCTTTGGTGATAGTTATTGTTAGTGCAGACTCAACAGGTTAAAGGGCCTTTTCTGCACTGGATGACTCTACGACTCTATTGCTATGGGTCTGGGATGGGAAGGGGTTTTGAGTGCAACAGGCACTCCCTTTTAGATTGTAATGTGCTCTTTACTGACCTAGTGTGGCAACATCACCCAAGTTGCTGCACACACTGAGAGTGAAGCTGAATGAATGATAGAGACATGCCATCAATATCGGGTACTACATTTCTTATTGTCTGGATGAGTCTGTGCAGCTGTCATCCACAGGTATACCATCAATGATTCTTCTGAAACTTAAGAACCTCTTTTGTGTCTTTTTTTAACCAACATGGTCATTTACACAGAAAGCCGTGCACCCAGCAAAAGATAGGATGTCAGTCACTGTGGCTGCCGTCAGAGTCATAGTTTCAGATCAAATGACCCTTCTCAGAACTGATCCAGTTAACTCTGATTTCTGTTCACAGACGCTGCCAGACCTGCTGAGCTTTTCCAGCAATTTCTGTTTTTGTTTCTGATGTATAGCATCCACAGTTCTTTCAGTTTTACTTTGAATAGAAAATGGCCATCTTTGCTAAGAGCAATGCTAACAGACACAACAGGGACACGAGGGCTTGCAAAGGGAGGTATTTGAGTGGAAGTGTTTATGCTGTGAAGTTGTTAATTACAATGTTGAATCCTGAAGACTTAAAATACTGAAAAATATAATGAGCTGCTGCTCCTCCAGTGTGTGCTGAGCTTCAATGAAGTACAGCAGCAGGCCTGATATGGAAATATTAGCTTGGGAGCAAGGTGATTTATTGAGATGGCAAGCAACTGGAAACTTGAGGGTCACTTTTAATGTAAAAGAGATCATATTTGTGAGCAGTGAATACGGTAGACTAAGTTGAAAGAAGTACGCCTAAATCACTGCTTCATCTGGAAGCTATGTTTAGGACCTGGGATAGTGAATAGGAAAGAAGTAAAAGGCAAATGCATAGGAAGATGCAATGGACAGTATGGATGTTCATGCTAGTGAGGGAGCATTAGGATTGACAATAAAATCTTGAGACCATAAGACGTATGAGCAGAAATTAGACCATTCAGCCCGAGTTTGCTCCGCCATTCAATCATGGCTGAGAAGTTTCTCGACCCCATTCTCCTGCTTTCTCCCTGTAACCCTTGATTCCCCTTTACAATCAAGAACCTATCTATCTCCATCTTAAATATACTCAGTGACCTGGCCTCCACAGCCTTCTGTGGCAGTGAAATTCCATACATTCACCATTCCCTGGGTGAAGAAGTTTCTCCTTGCTTCTGTTCTAAAAGGTTTTCCCTTTACTCTAAGGCTATGCCCTTGGGCCCTAGTATCTCCTACCAATGGAAGCATCTTCCCAACAACTACCCTGTCAAGGCCATTCAGTATTCTGTAAGTTTCGCTTAGATCCCCCCTCATCCTTCTTAACTCCATCAAACATAAACCCCTCAAACATTCCCCATATGTTAAGCTGTTCATTCCTGGGACCAGTTTCGTGAATGTCCTCTGAAAACGTTCTAGGGCCAGTACATCTTTCCTGCGATGTGGGACCCAAAACTGTGCACAGTACTTTAATTGTGGTCTGACATGAGTCTCATGCATACATCCCTGCTTTTATTTCCAAGTCTTCACAAAATAAATCTCCTCATTGCATTTGCCTTCCTAACTACTGACTCAACCTGTAAGTTTACCTTGAAAGAATCTTGGACTAGGACTCACAAGTCTCTTTGCATGTCAGATTTCTGCATTTCTCCCCATTTATAAAATAGTCCATGCCTCTCTTCTACCTAGCAAGATGCATGAGCTCATGCTTTCCCATGTTGTACTCCATTTGCTGCTTCTTTGCCCACTCTCCTAACCCGTCCAATTCCTTCTACAGCGTTCCTGCCTCCTCAATGCTACCTGTCCCTCTAACTATCTTTGTATCATCTGAAAACTTAGCCAGAATGCCCTCAGTTCCTTCATCTAGATCTAGTAAAAGTTGTAGTCTCAACATTGAGCCTTGTGGAAGACCACTTGTCACTGGCTGCCATCCTGAGAAGGATACTTTTATCCCCACTCTCTGCTTTCTGCCAGAGAGCCAAGCTTCTATCCATGCTAGCACCTTGCCTCTAACACCATCTTACTCAATAGCCTGCTGTGCAGCACCTTATCAAAGGTCTTCTTAAAATCCATGTAGATAACATCCATTGGCTTTCCTTGATCTAACCTGCTCATTACTTTCTCAAATAATTCTTGCAGATTTGTCAGGTATGATCTATCATTGATGAAACTATGCTGACTCTGCCCTATTTCACCATACACTTCCAATTATTCAGAAATCTCATCCTTCAAGATGGATTCCAGGATCTTTTCTTGCAAACCACGACCAATCTGATTTTCCCAGTCCACCTGCATATTGAAATCACTCTAACTTTGCCTTTCCTGTACACCTTTTCTATCTTCTGGTGTAACTTGCGACCAGGTCCTGAATGCTGTTTGTAGGCCTGTATATAACTCCAATTATGTTTTTTTATCTTTGCATTTCCTCAATTCTACCCACACAGATTCTACACCATCTGACCCTACTTTGTTTCTTACTATTGATATGATTTAATTTCATTTCTTACTCAGGGTAATCCCACCCCCTCTGCCCACCTGCCTACCTTTTCAATGGGATGCAGATCCTTGAATATTCAGCTCCCAATTCTGATCCCCTTGCAGCTATGTTTCCATGATGCCCACCATGTCTTATCTGCCAACTTCGATCTGTGCCACAAGTTCATTTACCTTGACGGATGACGGAGGACTGGACCAGAAAGCCATGGAGGCAACAGTCCTTTCAGAATGCTGTTGAGGAAAGGGGATGTTATGTGTAGTGGTGGTATCTGCTGGAGATGGTAGATATGGAGAGAATGATTCTTTAAATGTGCAGACTAGTGGGTGGAAAATGAAGATGAGGTGAACCTGTCCTTGTTTTGGAAAGTAGGAGAAGAGATAAAGGTAGACGTGTGGGAAATGTATTGGACACAGCTGAGGGCCTTATTTACCATGGTTGGAGGAGAATCCTCAGTTGAGGAAAAAGAAGGGTATATCAGAGGCACCTGAGTTCCTTTCCTTCCTTGACTTCACTTTTTTGGGAAAGGCTGTTCACCAACATCCACTACAAATGTGCTGACTCCCACATTTACCTAGACTACACTACCCCTTAGGTCCTTTTTCCTTGCTTCCTGCAAGGAGTTTTTTCCATTCTCCCATTTCTCTGTCTTCCTCATGTCCACTGCAATGATGTCTCCTGCAAGAGGGGAATATATTATCAATATATCCTGAGATACTGTATTACTTTAAAGGCAATGAATACACACTGTTGATTTTGTTGTTATAGCTAGACTGAAGACTCAATTTTCTAGGACTTCTTGTTTTTAGCTGACAGAGATGATGACTGGAAAAAACTTTTCCAGTCTGACAAGATGTGCAACTGTTGGTTACTTTTCTCTCTGAAAATATGATTGTTTCAAAATATGCCTTTAGCAACGTGAGTTGGAATAACACGTGACAGCTATTCTCTGGTTCACTTCTTAGGAGATTTCCTTGACAATTAAGAGTCAACATGTCTTTTTAAAATTTAAATAAAGCTTGGCAGTTAACTATTAGTCATGATTAATTGATACATGGCAATGTCTCAACCAATCGCATTTACATGCCAACCAATCAGCACTCTTACAGTATAAATGTTATTTTTCCCTTAATCTGGTATTTCTTTCTAATTGATGAGTGCAAGTTGCAAAGCTTCAACAAAATCTGTCTTTTTCAGCAGTACTCTGTATACCAAAGTGTTACAAAGTTGAAAGAGTGTATGGTCACTTTAAGAGAGAGGGTGCATTTCTGAGCTGAGAGATTTTGACTGCACATGTGTCTGTGACTAGCTGACAGATGCAGAGAGTGCTGAGAATTGAAAATATGTAACAATCAGCTTGGGGTTGTGTTTTGATGTTAAGGCAATCGGATTTGAATTTAACCAATTAATTTAAATTATGCCCAGAATACCAAGGACCAATTGAATTTAAATTTGTTTATATTGACAACATTAGATCAGTGAGATCATACGAGTCTTGGGGATATATAAAAAAGGACATTTTGAAAATTAGTTAGAGCTAACTACTCTGAACATGAGAGCACATGTTATCTGAAAGGGTTTGCAATGCTCTCTAGGAAATCTCTCAGAAGGCATCATCTATTAAAGGTTTCAACACAAAGAATTCAACACAAAGACACCTGAGGTAAAAGAAAATCATAGAAGATGGCCCAGGGAGAAGACAGCAGAATTGGAAGGAAACAGCAGATTTGGAAGGACTGAAGGGAGCAGCAGATTTGGAAGACTGGAAGGAAGACAGCATAAGATACTGTATGGACTTTGAAAGAATAAGTTAATTTCATGTTTATAAGTTGTGTAATTGGAGCAGCATTTTGATAGAGTTGGAGTCAGATAGTGATTAGTTAAGAAAAAGGGGGCTCAGGTTTGTTAATAGTTTTTGTTTCGTGTTCACTGTTAGAGTTAAGCAAATTTAATTGTTTTTTTTAATAGTGGAAATCAGGGGTTTTCTTTCAATCACTCTCATTTTTAACACATTACTAGGCATGGTGAGCTTTTCCAGGGTGTTAATTTTAATTTGCAGAGGGGTTTGACCTTTGCATCATAACAGATTGGGGGATCAGATCTGATATTTGGACAGGTTTGGATGGATTTGGACAGATTTGGGTTACGGAAGGTCCCAGTAGTTAAACACACTTGGGGAATACTATCCTAGATTTTTAAATAAAACATCAGGTGAGAAAATTTTGCTTTAATTTTCATTGCTTGTTGTTGGCTAGATTATAAGTGAGAGAAATGGCACATTCAGTTACCAAATGTTTCTACAATTGGCAGACAAGCTAGAGCTGGGGTTGCCTGTGTCTTTGAAAGCGATAAGGTTAATATCAAAATAGCTCAACATTTGAATGTTCTGGAAAGGCAATTTGAGTCTTTGGAAATGGCTAAAATTCAATTGCAAATAAAGCAGCATTTTCATAGAGTTGGGGTCAAATAGTGACTAGTTAAGAAAAAGGGGGCTCGGGTTTGTTAATGGTTTTTGTATAGTGTTCATTGTTAGACTTTGGAAAATAAATTTGTTATTTTTTTCTTAAAATACTGGAAATCTAGGGTTTTCTTTCACTTGCCCACTCTCATTTTTAACAGATTACAAGGCGAGGCAAATTTATCTGGGTCTTTTAATTTTAATTAGCAGAGGGTTCGACCTGTGTTGTAACAAAAGGATCATAACTATAAGTACAAAAAAAAGTAAAAGCTATTTATTTTAGTTCACTTTTTGTTGTTAATGAAAGGAGCTGAGAGTCTTGGAATTTCCTACCTCAAAAGGCAACGAATGCAAGATCTTTAAATAGTTTTAAGGCAGACGTGGATAGACTCTTAATTACCAAGGAAATGAAAGATTGTCAAGGATTTGCAGGAATGCAGAGTTGAGGTTCGTTTTGTTCACATGGGAAATGTGGATGTTACTGGCTGACTAGCATATATTGCCCATCCCTGGTCGCTCTTAAGAAGGTGGTGAGCTTCCTTCTCAAATCTTTGCAGTCATGTCCTGTAGGTAAACCACATGCCCTTTGGGAGGGAATTCAAAATCAGATTAGCCATAAAATTACTGAATGGCAGAGCAGGATTGAAGGGCTGAGTGGTCTACATTTGTTTCTTGTTTGTATGTTCATAAAATAAGTGAATTTGTTGAAATAAATTGATAATTTAGTAACTAAACCTGGAAGAAATAACCCTATTCAAGGTCAGATAAAAAATTATGTTGCCAGCGAACAGAATTTAATATAAATGAGGTTTATTGTAATGGGATGCGAATTGTGGAGAAATGTGGATCCAAATGATGTATAGTATCAAAAGGTTCAAATTCAATTGAAATCTACTGTTCTTTGCTGACAATGTAATTTCAGTAGGCATTCTTGAAGAACAGTACACAGTGCGTGAAATGTATTCATTAAGTGTAAGTAACAATTTCTTAAACTGCCAGATTATCCTGTCCCATCAGCAACCCCATTGACCTTTCCAGCTAACAAATGACAACAGACTGTTTAAATGATTTTTGATTGCTACTAATTAGAATGAAGTACCTGCTACCATTTATTAATATACTTGTCACAGAGTGACCTGTTAACTTCAGCTCTAGAGATCTGGCTTCCCATGCAGAGCGTCCACGTTTTAGATTGCAGCCTTGCTTGTTTTTAAAACCAAATAATTGACTTTTTGCTGATTTTCAGTGGGATTGCTTAGCTGAAGAGCATGAATGTAGCAGTGCCCAGTTCCAAAGAAACAAGTCAGAGGTCAATGCAAAAACCATACGTTAGTCATTCAATATCATGCAGCAACCCAGAAACATTCCATTAGCTAATTTTCACACCTTTCCAGGAAGATATAAAACAATCAAATTGTGTAAACAAAAATATATTTAAGTCAGATCTCCATGGTTAAAAAATTATGCAATGATGACTGCTCTTTCAAAATAAAAACTGAACCATGCTGTATATTTTTAATACTGTAAGTTTGACTTTATTTAAAGTAACCATGATTCTGAGGTAAACTGCTATTTCCCTGTGTGTATGAATGATGCACATCTGAGTATTAGCACAATATGGTTTCATGGTGGATACTTCTCATTTTATTACCAGTCAAATGAATGTATATGTCTGTCAGTTTCAAAAGCTGGTTAATGCCTCAATCAGTATACGATGAATGAAATGATGCATGTGGAGCAGTAGATGGATGGAATTTACTGTGGATCCTGAACACATGCCACAAACAATGTCAGATTCCAACAGTGATTCAGGGCATTTTAGAAAATGCAATTTCACAGTGGAGAAATTTCACTAACAGACAAAAGAACAAAAGAACCCAATCCTAACTTGGCAAACTACAGTCAAGAAAATGAAGCCGACTCTTACATGAAACTTGTAGAAAAGATTAAATCACTTGAATGTCAGAGGAAAAGAAAGAAATGATGTATCAGCTGAGAAGTTTGCTTAGCACTGGAAACCAGTACAAAATGGGCATCACGAGGCTATATCCTTCTTCAACTTAAAATGTATTGAACAACTTTCACCATAAACAATAAGGAACCGATTGCAAAGTTCTCTTGAGTTAAAGAAAGAACAAGCTCATTATCTGCTAACCCCCAGAATATAATAAAAAATACAATGTGAAGCATGGGCCTTCTCTCTCTCATATAGACTTACACAACAAAAAGAAAATAGTTTTAACTTGACACCATGATCAGTTCATAAAACAGCATCTCTGTGAAGAAAGCAGAGTTAATGTTTTGAGTGACTTTGTCATTTGATGACTTGAAACATTAACTCTGCTTTTTTCACACAGACCATGATTGAATCATTGACTTTACAGTTTGCTTTAGCATTATTCCATATTGCAATACTGCTAATTGCTCAAGTTTTAATGTTTCTTCTCAGTCATTATTAGGATGATTTTCTTCTCAATAATCAAAGGCTTTTCAAGAAATTTCTGTTTTTGTTTCTGATTTACAGCATCTGCAGTTCTTTTGCTTTTTATTCTGTCCTTTGCTTCATCCAGCTTGCCATGGTTGAAGTCTGTGAGAATCAGACCAACAAACATAAAAATCCAGTGTTGAGGAGGTGCAGATCTTCAGTTGTGTGAGCAAGTCAACAAAAAGAATGAAATATCAATGCAACATTGCAGATAGTGAGCAATCAAAACATGTCATTGTTGAGGAGAAATCCATGTATTCCTCTAGGTCTCTTAGAATGATACATACAAATGAACTCAGAAAATGGGGAAGAATTTCAGCAAAAATTTCTAAAGCTGTTCAACCATTTACTTTGCAAGAAGTTGCTAAAGAGGGAGTTGAGAGTGTGGTGCTGGAAAAGCGCAGCAGGTCTGGCAGCATCTGAGGAATAGGAGAATCGATGTTTTGGGCATAAGCCCTTCATCAGGAAACAGTGAAGAATTTTCCTAGAGTATGCAAGTAAGTTGCTAAACCCATCTTGCTTGCATACTCTAGGAAAATTCTTCACCCTTTGAGGTGAAGTGTAGCATTAAAATTTCAGTTAAACACATGACTGGAAGAGGGGTTTTATTGGCACTCCAGTCTAGTAACTATTCCCAAAATAATGAAGACCCAAAATTATGTGTGGATTTCACTCACTTAAAGAAGTTAAAAGGGAAATCCAACCCAGTTTGTCTGGCAATGATAGTGTAGCAAGATTGGCAACAAGCAGATTTTTCACAATACTGGATGCCAACATTGTGGTCTGACAGAGAGGATTTATGATATCATACATGTGGTATCCCTCCAATGGTTGAAGGATACTCAAGGGTGAATAGCCAGGCACTAGTCTTACTTGAACCAAGAAACGAGACCAAGTATGAATATTACAAGTTACGGAACAGCTATGCTTATACTGCATCAGATAGTGTACAGAGTGGTACAACTATTACAGACTTAATCCAACACCATCATCCCTGTGTTGAACTGAAGTGAATCATATCAGGATGTCTAGACTGAATAGCACATCATCTCAATTCTGGAGATTCAGACTTTGTGGATTGTGGTTAGTGGTGAAGGTAGTGATAATGATTTCCATAGTGATAATGGTAATAATGTTGTTAATAATGGCATTAATTATTAGAGACTGTGTGCAAGTAAAAGTAAACGAAGTCGAGAGAAACTTGGGGGAGATGTGATATAGTGAGATTCGTGTAAATAATGATGCTATAAGTGGTCACATGACTCTAATATTAGGAAGATAAATGACACCTGTCAGAATGAGCATCTGAAAAGAGGCCTGTATTACTGGATGAAAGCTATGACAAGTTATTATGTACAAATTAAATAAAGGAATGTTACTGTGCATAAGTAGTTGAAGATCCTTGCTTAGAGGTAAGGAGCAAAGGTCGAGAGTGAGGTGCTGGAAAAGCACAGCAGGTCCGACAGCATCCGAGGAGCAGGAGAATCGACGTTTCAGGCAAAAGCTCTTCATCAGGAATGAGGCTGTGAGCCGAGGGGGTGGTGAGATAAATGGGAAGGGGTGGGGCTGGGGGGAAGGTAGCTGAAAGTGAATAGGTATATGGAGGTGGGAGTAATGGTGATTGGTCGGAGAGAAGGGTGGAGCAGATAGGTGAGAAGGAAGATGGACAGGTCATAAGGCTGGATCTGTAATAAGGTGGGGGGAGGCGAAATGAGGAAACTGGTGAAATCCACATTGATGCTATGGGTTTGGAGGGTCCTGAGGCGGAAGATGAGGCGTTCTTCCTCCAGGTGTCAAGAAGCCTCAACTACAGACTATATATTGATATCCACAGCCTGAGACACTCTCGACTAGTATATCAATATGCAAGTAGTGGTATTGGCTGAAAGCATAAATTAAAGCAAAGATCATGGTATCAGAGCACTGAGAAAATCATAAAATGATTTGGCAGAGCCAACATTGCTTAATGAAATAAAAGTCATGTTTGAGTTAAATCTGTTAAGAGCTGTTACACACAACATATCGAATAGATCAGAAATAGACCATTCAGTCTTTTGATCCTGCTTCGCCATTCAGTAAGATCGAGGATGATCTGTTTCTACTTTGAATTCACATCCCATCTCCTCTCCACCCCAGTAACCCTCAATTCCTCTACTTAACAAGAATCTATCCATGTCCATCTCAAAAATATTCAATGCCAAAAATCGGAATAGCTAGAAAACCTCAGCAGGTCTGGCAGCATCTGTGGAGAGAAATCAAAGTTAATGTTTCAGGACCCTCCTAATGACCCTGTCTCCACTGTCTTCTGAGGTAAAGTTACAAAGTCATGCGACCCATCAGAGACAAAATAATCCCTCACCTCTGTTTTGAAAATGTGACTTTTCAGTTTGAAACAGTGCTATAATATCCTTTCCACATTCCAACTTGTTAAGATAATTCAGGATCTGATACACTTGGATCAAGACACCCCTTACTCGTCCAACCCATCCTTATAATCCAACCCATTTTGTCCAGTTATCAATCTTGTATATCTCCTTTGAACTGCCTTAAATGCATTTATACCTTTCCTTAAATAAGGCAATGAAATCAGCACACAATATTCTAGATGTGAGTCTGAATTTTATGATTTTTTTGGCTAAACCTGCGTTGTGGAAACTTTTTGAGGGATTATTGGAGTGGGACCTAATGAGTGTTCTTACTATTACTTAACAAATTAATTATACCCCAGCCCTATGTCATCTGATGTCCAGTTCTAGCCTCATCTCACCAGTTTTTCCCAGAACAATTCGCTATTTCAGTGGATACCCTGGAATTCAGTGGCATCCCTTGTGCCATCTTTAAAAACCTGTTGTTCACCCAGATTCATGCTCTCACTCTGGAGCTGCCCTATGTGGTCCCTGATATTTTCCCCAGACATGGCAGAGAGGGGAAATTCGCATCCCACCTCGTGGGCAGTGCCCTAGAGATCTTGCTGAACATAGTGGTGTAGAGGCAGGACTTTCTCTTCCCCCCAGGACCAGCAGTGGAGGACACAACACCAGATTACGTCAGCTGGTCTGAGGTTAATACTTGGGTTAAAGGAGTCTCAGCTGAAGAAATGCACAGCAATTGAGGAAGAAAGTCAATGTCATTCAGCAATCTGCCAATGTAAGTGCCATCATCTCTGTGATACCTCACACTCGTTGTATCTCTGCTACTCTGCTCAAAAAAGTTAATGAACTATTACTCTCTGTACTGCTTACAACATCTTCTCTCACTCACCCTCATCAACCCCAATGCCATGACAACACTAACCTTGCATGCCCTCTGCACTGCTTACATACCTGCTGTCACAAAATAAATTATCTAGGACTGAGATAACAATTTATTTACTTAAAGGTTATGAAACTTTGGAATTCCATAACCTATTTCAGTTGGAAATAGCAGAACTGTTAAGAAATATGGACAAAAGAATCATCAATTAAATGCTGCCTCTGATTTACAAATGAGGTTAGCAGTAGTGACAGAATTAATTGAGCGTACTGAAGGACAATGGAATTGACCTCTGGATAGAAAGAAAAACAGCTACTGAAAAAAAGATTGGACATAATGAGTATGGCAAAGAAATTGAGAGGGAAATAGAGAGCTTGGCAGTACAGAAATGGCCTGCAGGCAGACAGATGGACACTCAGTGCACATGCACTGCTGTGTGACAATCAAGGACAGGAGTGCATTCAACTATAAAGAATGGCAGGTGAATAGCACAGAATTTTAAAACAATGGCAAAAACAAAAACATACTAAGAAATCATCACAAATAAATCCTCTTCCATATATATTTTTTGGAACCCATCTCTATGAACAGGTGGGCTGCAGTTGTCTTCCTGAGAACAGAGATGGCTGAGGGGTTCCTAATCGAGGTGTACAAAGTTATGAGGTATAGATAGAGTAAGTAGAGAGAACCTTCTCCCTTTAGTAGAGTGGTCAATAATCAGGGAGCATAGCTTCAAAGAAAAGAGCTCAAGGTTTATGGGGATTTGATGAAAAATATTTTCAAGAGGACCGAGGGTGTGTCTGGCGTTCACTGCGTAAATGTGTGATAGATGCAGGAACTCTCAAGACATTTAAGAAGTATTTAGGTGAGCATTTCAAAGGCCATAGCATACAAGGCTGTGGTCAAATGCTGGAAAATGGGATTAGAATCAACAGATTCAATCAAATAAGCAATTGTTCTATCAAGAATGATGTAAGGCTTTAAATGTTGTTGCACCGAAAGCAATTAGTTGATTATTTAGTCATACTTCAACTTTGAAGATGGGGGCACAAAGGGTGGGAGTCTTTCTGAAGATATAAAGTAAACTATGTGTCGCAGAATAAGCACAGTTTTTTCACCCATGATGCTGATGTAGCTAACATAGATTTGATTTCTGTCAAGGATCACCTCCCAAAGTTTTGACAGTTCTGATATTGAATGCCAACAGGAGATAATTAGACTTCTTCTGTTTGAAGTGGACATAACATGTCACTGTGTGGCTGAATTATTCTCAAGATCCTACTTTAGGCTTGCATGGGCTACTTCATCATGGAATTATGAATGGAGATGCATGCTATGTAATCATTAGCAAATAGTTTCAGCCATCATCGTATCGTGGAGTGTAGGTTATTGATAAATCGGATAAGATATTGTACTGTGAACATTTCTTTGTGAAACTCCTGCTATTTATCTGGCCTCCAAAAAACTCCAGTCACAGCAGTATATTCCTTTTGATGCTGAAGGACAACAGTTCTGTTAGAATATGTTGTCTGATTTTCATGCTGAATGCTGTCTCAAGTCAAAAGTAGTATTCAGTTTTCATCGATGTCTGGGACAAGGCTGTGGTAAGGTTGGAAGTTAAGTAGAGTCATAGAGTCACAGTGATGTACAGCATGGAAACAGACCCTTCGGTCGAACCCATCCAGACCGACCAGATATCCCAACCCAATCTAGTCCCACCTGCCAGCACCTGGCCCATATCCATCCAAACCATTCCTATTCACATACCCTTCCAAATGCTTCTTAAATGTTGCAATTGTACCAGCCTCCACCATTTCCTCTGGCAGCTCATTCCATACACGTACCACCCTCTGCATGAAGAAGTTGCCTCTTAGGTCTCTTTTATATCTTTCCCCTCTCACCCTAAACCTATGCCCTCTAGTTCTGGACTCCCCTACCCCAGGGAAATGACTTTGATTATTTACCCTATCCATGCCCCTCATAATTTTGTAAACCTCTATAAGGTCTCCCCTCAGCCTCCGACACTCCAGGAAAACAGCCCCAGCCTGTTCAGCCTCTCCCCATAGCTCAAATCCTCCAACCCTGGCAACATTCTTGTAAATCTTTTCTAAACCATTTCAAGCTTCACAACATCTTTCTGATTGGAAGGAGAGCAGAATTGCACACAATATTCCAACAGTGGCCTAACCAATGTCCTGTACAGCCACAATAAGTCCTGCTAAGATTTGCTTTCCCAAAATGCAGCACCTCGCATTTATCTGAATTAAACTCCATCTGCCAGTTCTCTGCCCATTGGCCTATCTGGTCCAGATCCTGTTGTAATCTGAGGTAACCCTCTTCGCTGTCCACTACACCTCCAATTTTGGTGTAATCCGCAAACTTACTAACTGTACCTCTTATGCTCGCATCCAAATCATTTATGTAAATGACAAAAAGTAAAGGACTCAGCACCAATCCTTGTGGCACTCCACTGGTCACAGGCCTCCAGTCTGAAAAACAACACTCCACCACCACCCTCTGTCCTCTACCTTTGAGCCAGTCTGTATCCAAATGGCTAGTTCCCCCTGTATTCCATGAGATCTAACCTTGGTAATCATTCTCCCATGGGGAACCTTGTTGAACGCCTTACTGAAGTCCATATACATCACATCTACGCTCTGCCCTCATCAATCCTCTTTGTTACTTCTTCAAAAAACTCAATCAAGTTTGTGAGACATGATTTCCCATGCACAAAGCCATGATGACTATCCCTCATCAGTCCTTGCCTTTCCAAATACATACACATCCTGTCCCTCAAATTCCCTCCAACAATGTGCCCACCACTGAGGTCAGGCTCACCGGTCTATAATTCCCTGGTTTGTCTTTATCGCCCTTCTTAAACAATGGCACCACATTTGCCAACCCCCAGTCTTCTGGCACCTCACCTGTGACTATTGATGATACAAATATCTCAGCAAGAGGCCCAACAATCACTTCTCTAGCTTCCCACAGAGTTCTCGGGTACACCTGATCAGCTCCTGGGGATTTATCCACCTTTAATCGTTTTAAGACATCCAGCACTTCCTCCTCTGTAATATGGACATTTTGCAAGATGTCACCATCTATTTCCCTGCAGTCTATATCTTCCATATCCTTTTCCACAGTAAATACTGATGCAAAATATTCATTTAGTATCTCCGCCATTTTCTGTAGCTCCACACAAAGGCAGCCTTGCTGATCTTTGAGGGGCCCTATTCTTTCCCTAGTTACCCTTTTGCCGTTGATGTATTTGTAAAAACCCTTTGGATTCTCCTTAATTCTATTTGCCAAAGCTATCTCATGTCCCCTTTTTGCCCTCCTGATTTCCCTCTTAAGTATACTCCTACTTTCTTTATACGCTTCTAAGGATTCACTCGATCTATCCTGTCTATACCTGACATATACTTCCTTTTTTTTCTGAACCAAACCCTCAATTTCTTCAGTCATCTAGCATTCCCTATACCTACCAGCCTTTCCTTTCACCCTAACAGGAATATACTTTCTCTGGTTTCTTGTTATCTCATTTCTGAAGGCTTCCCATTTTCCAGCCATCCCTTTACCTGCAAACATCTGCCTCCAATCAGCTTT
>NC_057727.1:34616081-34698494 GCF_004010195.1 Chiloscyllium plagiosum | reverse complement strand
TGCCTACCTCTCTTACCCTTCCTGGAGTTAACCCATCTATGTGACTGTATCTGAGACTTTACCCCCTTCCTATAACTGCCATCCATCACATACTGTTGCTCTTGCAAATTCCTCGTTGCTTCTAATTATCTCTCCAACCGATTCATTCAATCTGATAAGATTCGCATCCAACAGCATTTATGGCAGATATAATCCGCAGTAAACCTTAAACTCTCTTTAAACTCCCACATCTGACAAGAAGTACATAACACTGCAAAGGCCAGTTTTGCTCCTTCATAACCTGCAGACCCAGAAAATAACACTGTCTTATTCCTCTACAAAACACTGCACCAGGTTAAATTAATAGTTATGGCTTATATTTTAAGTTTAATCAAGAGACTTATCTCCAAAAACATGTAATCAAGAAAGAACCCACTGTACTCACTACTGCAGCCTTTCTATTGGACATACTTAAAACAACGATTAACTTATCTGATTCTTTGCTGTGATGAAATCCAAACATAGAATTGATGTACAGATTATTGGTGGAAAGGCATCATTTGAATATGGTATTGGTCATTACTTCCATTACAGTATTTCATATTTGCAACTCTCTGCTGTTTGGAGTCATACCTGGCACATAGGAAGATAGTTGTGGTTATTGGAGGTTAGTCATCTCAGCTCCAGGACATCTCTGCAGGAGTTCGTCAGGTAAGTATCCCATGCCGAACTATTTTCAGCTGTTTCATCAATGACCTTCCATCCATGATAAAATTCAGAAACTCAAAGATCTTTAGACAGACAGTGATCACTTTCTTCTAGAAAGACAAGGGCCGTAAATGCATTGGAACACCATCACCTCCAAGTTCTCCTCAAAGCCTCTCACCATATCGTCATTCCATCACTGTTGCTGGATAAAAATCCTGGAATTACCCACCATGGGGCATCATGGACCTACCTACAGAAAGTGGATTCCGATGGTTCAAGAAGGCAGCTCACCATTACCTTCTCAAGGCCAACTAGGGATGGGCAATAAATGCTGGTCAGCCAGTAACATCCAAGTCTCACAAGCAAAAAATCACTGAGATCCATAAAAACATCCAAGCAGATTTTAAGGACATCACATTATACCCTTCAATGGGTTTTATATTTGTTAGCTGTCTGACATAATACATCTATGGGAAAGGTACTCTGAACTAAATAATGTAATTTTAAAGGTGATTCTGGAAGAGAGATTTGGAGTGTATATACACAAATATTCAAATGTGATAAAGACATTTAAAAGTACATGGTATATTGAGAAATAAATAAATTGAGAAATAATGCACAAAATAATAGCAAACTTTTTAAAAATCTGGTAGATCTCCGATGGAACTTTAGGCTGGATCTTTTCCTGGTCTTCCAGATCCCAATCTCAGAACTGAGTAGGGCTTAAAGACTTACTTGAACGGCACCCACTTCTGAATTACTGTCACTGGTTTGTTTTAGATACAGTGGGTTCAATCAGACAGCGACCAGCTCTGGAGCCTCGGCAGCCCTGCTGAGAGAGATGGACACTGCTGAAGCAATTTGGGGACTGCAAAGGCACGTCATGGAGACACTTTCTGAGATATTAATGTTATTATAAACTGAGGAAAATCTAAATTGTTAAGGTGCCTAAAATGGAGCAAAACCTTTCAATTTATAACCCTGTCATTGCGGCTTGGGACCCCTGGTTCTGTCCTCTGGCAGTAAAATACAAGCAAGCCTGCAAATTCATACCTGATTGGGGACTTAATCCATTTAATTGCTTGCCTCCTTTCATGATGTGTATAGCTTATTTTGTTCCTCAACGGGCCTTAGAAAACATCCCCTACAATGAGAATGCATTGGGAACCATCTTGACATATTTTACCACTATTTTTCCAATTTCACCTTAATCCTGCATTCAGCCCCATTTCCAACTACACGTAAATTCTGGCCCATTGTGTTTCACTCTGGCACCACATTTCAGGAAGACTGTCAAGGCTTCCTATCAAGATTAATTACAATAGTACCAGGTTTGAAGGACTTTTGCGTAGACAAACTGGGGAAGATGAGCACCTTCTCCTCGGGGTGAAGAAGAACAGGTGAAGATTTAATAGAGGTATTTCAAATCTTAAAGGTTTTGATGCAGCAAATGAAGGCAAAGTGTTCAATTGGCAGAATGAAATCTAAAGCTTTCGGTAGAACCACTTGAAGAACTTTATGTAAAGTGTTATTGTGATTTGAATAGCAAAGCCTCAAAGGATTATATAAGCAAGTTCAATCATGATATTCAGAAGAGTATTAGGTAAATATTTGAAGGGAAAAATGTGGATAGGCTGTGAGGAAAGAGCAGAGGAGTATACTTAACTGAGTAACTTCTTCAAAGGGCACAAGCTTGATGGCTCAAATGCAACTTTTTATAATATCATTTCATTATAAACATCCTTTTGAAATTACTGAGAAAGGCATTACCTTTTGAATGTTAGGATAGTAAATCCAGGGAGCTGTTGCTACTTGCAGAAAATACTTTGTAAAAGAAGTTGGAGTTTAACTCAACAGCTTTTGAATTTGCAGAAAAATTGGAGGATTTGATTTCTAACACCCCACATCTCCCAAATGTTAAACATTTTCAAACTTGCTTCAATGAAAGGCTAGCACCTTTTTTCATCTTGCTTGTCCAATCTCTCAATGCACTCTTCCAATTGTGGAATCAGATATGAATTTACTTTTAATACTGCATTGACTTTGTAATATTCAATATAGTCTCTGTGATCCACATAGTTTCGACACCATCATGATAAGTGAGCTCTAACTCTCTGGCTACTGTCAGTCAGTTCAATAATACCATTGTCCATCTTGAATTTATCTTTGCTCCTCACCTGAATTAATCTCTCTGGATTGAGATGGTAGCAATGATATTGTATGGCTAACACAACCCCTTCATTAATATCATGACATTTTTCATGACCTATTGACACATATCAACTTATCAGTCTATGATTGCTTTTTGAAGTAAATTTGATATTTTTATGGAGATAACATAATATTCCATCTAACTTTTTAAGCACCTCAATATTATCCAAGCTAATTACTGGAGGTCAACATTTTGATTTCAATTCATTTTTAAATTTTTCTTTTTTCTATTTCTTTCGCCACTGTAAACACACTTCAATGCTATCTTCCCTGCCTATAGTTTCTCAATAACATATTAATATGATACACTTGCTGAATTTTCCCCATTTAGAAAATTTTTAATATAATTTTTTGTAAATATTTTTACTGAGAAAAAGCTTTCGAATTTTTTACAGCCAATAAGTCTGCATGTATATTGTTCAAAAAGGGCTGCCACATCCTATAAAAGAGTTCCATTTTCTGGTACATCATACTTTTAAGGAAGTCCAGGGGGATGTGCTCCATAACTAAGAGAAGGCACGCTGGATCTACCTTGACCTCAGTTCCCAAAACCCCTTCCAAAACACTAACTATAGTGCCCCTATACCTACGAAGCTTGTGGAATGACCACAAACAATGAGTAAGAGTAACAATATCTATTTTACATTTGGGGCACACTGGGGACACTCCTGTCTTAAATTTTGCAAGCCGCTCCAGTGCCAAATGAGCCCTGTGGAGTATCCTATTGCAAATCAAAATCTTCCTTACATTTTCCCAAATATCCTCCCACACCTCTGACGAGTTCTCCAACCCCAATTCCTGAGTCCAGATTCTGCACAGCCACTCAACGTCCTTTGAAACACTACCTCCTAATAAATGATAGAAGGTGCTGACCAAGAGAGTACTCGTGGACCAAAGTACTCTCCTCTCCACCTCCGACTTATAGGGATTAACCATTAATGTAGTCTTTTTAGGTATAATGTCCCTAGCCTGAAATTAATGAAAGAGGAACCTCCTGGATAGTTCATATTTCTGGCTCAACTGCTCGAAAGACATCATGACCTCCCCATCAAATAGATCTCCCAAACAGGAGACTCCTCTTGATTCCCAGTGCCTAAAGTCAGAATCCATCGATCCCACCTGGAATCCTAACATTTCTACTATGGGAGTGAAAAGATAAGTTTTTTTTGGAAATTGCCCTCACTTTATCTCATCATTCACCATGCTTTAACTGTGTTAAGAACAAACGGATTCCTGCAATGGTCCATAACAGTCCTCATCTTGTCATAGAATCATAGAGATTACAGCATGGAAACAGACCCATCGGTCCAACACGTCCATGCCAACCAGATATCCGAACCCAATCTAGTCACATCTGCCAACACCTGGCCCATATCTCTCCAAACCCTTCTTATTCTTTTACCCGTCTAAAGGCCTCTTAAATGTTGCAATTGTACCAGCCTTCACCACTTCCTCTGACAGCTCATTCCATACATGTACCACCCTCTGTGTGAAAACGTTGCCCGTTAGGTCTCTTTTATACCTTTCCCCTCTCACCCTAAACTTATGCCCTCTAGTTCTGGACTCCCCGACCCCAGGGAAAAGACGTTGCCTATTTATCATATCCATGCCCCTCATAATTTTGTAAACCTCATAAGGTCAACTCTCAACCTTCTACGCTCCAGAGAAAACAGCCTCAGCACGTTCAGCCTCTCCCCACAGCTCAAATCCTCCAACCCTGGCAACATCCTTGTAAATCTTGTCTGAACCCTTTCAAATTTTACATCTTTCCGATATGAAGGAGACGAGAATTGCACGCAATATTACAAGAGTGGCCTAACCAATGTCCTGTACAGCCGCAACATAACCTCCCAACTCCTGTACTCAATACTCTGACCAATAGAAGAAAGCATACCAAAAGCCTTCTTCACTATCCTATCTACCTGCGACTCCACTTTCAAGGAGCTATGAACCTGCACTCCAAGGTCTCTTTGTTCAGCAACACTCCCTAGGACCTTACCATTAAGTGTATATGTCCTGCTAAGCTTTGCTTTCCCAAAATGCAGCACCTCGCATTTTTCTGAATTAAACTCCATCTGCCACTTCTCTGCCCATTGGCCCATCTGGTCATGATTCTGTTGTAATCTGAGGTAACCCTCTTTGCTGTCCACCACACCTCCAATTTTAGTGTCATCTGCAAACTTACTAACTGTACCTTTTATGCTCGCATCCAAATCATTTGTGTAAATGACAGAAAGTAAAGGTGGATATATCCCCAGGACCTGATCAGGTGTCCCCTAGAACTAGCACCGATTCTTGTGGCAATCCACTGGTCATAGGCCTCCAGTCTGAAAAACAACCCTCTACCACCACTCTCTGTCTGCTACCTTTGAGCCAGTTCTGTATCCAAATGGTTAGTTCTCCCTGTATTCTGCAAGACTTAATCTTGCTAATCAGTCTCCCATGAGGAACTTTGTCGAACGCCTTTCTGAAATCCATATAGATCACATCTACTGCTCTGCCCTCAGCAATCCCCTTTGTTACTTCCTCAAAAAACTCAATCAAGTTTGTGAAACATGATTTCCCAGGCACAAAGCCATGTTGACTATCCCTAATCAGTCCTTGCCTTTCCAAATACATACACATCCTGTCTCTCAGGATTACCTCCAACAACTTACCCACCACCGATGTCAGGCTCACTGGTCTGTAGTTCCCTGATTTGTCCTTACCATCCTTCTTAAACAATGGCACCATGTTTGCCAACCTCCAATCTTCTGGCACCTCACCTATGACTACCGATGATACATATATCTCAGCAAGAGGCCCAGCAATTACTTCTCTCGCTTCCCACAGAGTTCTAGGGGACACCTGATCAAGTCCTGGGGATTTATCCACCTTTATGCGTTTCAAGACATCCAGCACTTCCTCCTCTGTAATTTGGACATTTTGCAAGGTGTCACCATCTATTTCCCTACAGTCTATATCTTCCATATTCTTTTCCACAGTAAATACTGATGCAAAACACTTGTTTAGTTCTGCGGCTCCACACAAAGGCCACTTTGCTGATCTTTGAGGGCCCCTATTTTCTCCCTAGTTACCCTTTTGTCCTTCATATATTTGTAAAAACTCTTTAGTTTCTCCTTAATTCTATTTGCCAAAGCTGTCTCATGTCCCCTTTTTGCCCTCCTGATTTCCCTCTTAAGTATACTCCTAATGCCTTTATACTCTTCTGAGAATTCACTTGATCTATCCTGTCTATACTATGCATATGCTTCCTTTTTTTTCTTAACCAAACCTTCAATTTCTTTAGTCATCCAACATTCCCTATACCTACCAGCCTTTCCTTTCACCCTAACAGGAATATACTTTCTCTGGATTCTTGTTATCTCATTTCTGAAGGCTTCCCATTTTCCAGCCGTACCTTTACCTGCGAATGTCTGCCTCCAATCAGCTTTCGAAAGTTCTTGCCTAATACCATCAAAATTGGCCTTTCTCCAATTTAGAAAGATTAATGAGGGGGTATTTTGCCTGCGAAAAGGCCTCGATGTCCAGCCAAATTGACCCCGGGTCCTGGTAAGCCCAATCAGCCACGTAGGATAATTGGGAACTTAATTGGTATTTCTTAAAATCTGGAAAATCCATACACCCCATCCCCTGTGGAAGCTACAATTTGGCAAGCTTAATAAGAGGCCATCTATGACACCAGATAAAAGAACCGAGCCTTCGTAGTGCTTGCCTAGGCAGCATCAAAGGGAGCATTCACATGGGATATAATAAATGAGGATGAACATTCATGTTGACCAGAGCTATTCTTTCTACCCAACCATGACATTGGAAGATCCTCCCAGCACTGAAAGTCCTGTCTGATCTTCTCTAACGACTCCATAAAGTTAGCCTTATACAATTGATCAAATGTCGAGGTGATAGAAATGCCTAAATACAGGAAACCTCACTTTGACCACCTGAAAATGAATCGGATTCCACCCTTAAGATCGGATACTCTCATAAGACCCCCTACAGGCATGACCTCCGACTTCATAAAATTGATTTTACACCCCGAAAAAGAACCAAATAGATTAATCACTTGTATTTAAGAGGGCACAGATATCGATGGGTTAGTTAGAAAGAGAAGAACATCATCTGCATAAAAGGTGATCTTATGCCCTCCCGATCCTACCTCCGGGGCAATTATATTGGGGTCCTCCTGATCCTACCTCTGGGGCAATTATATTGGGGTCCCTCTGGATGGCCTCTCCCAACGGCTCAATCACAAATGTAAATAGTAACAGTGAAAGGGGGCACCCTTGTCGGCTGCCCCTACCAATACTAAAATAGTCAGACGTTATACCATTCATGAGAACTGCTGCTTTAGGGTCACTATATAACACTACCACCCACCTCGCAAAGACCCCTCCAAGACCAAACTGTTCCAGGTCATAAAAGAAGTACGGCTACTTCACCCAGTTAAACACTTTCTCTACATCCAGAGAGACTACCAAGCCTGGAATCGACCATTGCTGGCATATCTGAACCATATGTAATACTCTTCTAATATTATTAGAAGACCTGTGACCCAAATAAAACCTGTTTGGTCTTCCTTTACGATGAAGGGCAAGATCTTCTCCAACTTCAACGCCAGCACTTTCGACAAAATTTTAAAATGCACGTTTTGTAATGATATGCACCTGTACGAAATACAATCCTCTAGGGCTTTTCCTCTCTTGAGAATAAGAAAAACATTTGCTTCTCTTGGAGAGGATGGGAGGCAATCCTGACTGTATGAATAATTGTACATATCCAACATTGGCCCAGCCGGCATGCTTATAAATTCCTTATAAGACTCGCTCCGAAATCTATCTGGGCTGGGCACTTTATCACTGTGGAGCTGCCGCACTGCTTCCTGTATCTCTTGAATTGTCAGAGGGGCATTCAAAAGAGACACCTGCTCTAAAGTTACACCTGGGAGGTCCAAATTCTTAAAAAAGGACTCCATCTTCGCCAGCCCGTCCTCCCAGCCCTCCAACCGGTACAACTCAGAGTAGAACCTCCTGAATTCCGCATTAATCTTTCTGGAATCGCAAGTGAGAGTACCAGCACACTCTCTAATGGATGTGATAGATTAGGGGCCGGGTATGCCAGATATCTACCCAGTTTATCACCATACTCGAATAACCTCTCTTTTGCAAAGGAAATCTCCCTGTTTGCTTTTTGCATGAGCGCAGCATTCAGAGCAGCCCTGAGGGCTGTAATCCGCTGCAACGTGGTTACAGACGGTCTGTCAAAGTATGCTGTCTCAGCTACATTCAGCCGGGGTTCGAGCAAATGCTGCTGCTCTCTCCTCCGCCGCTTCCAGGTCACCAAATAAGAAATAATCAAACCCCTTGCATAGGCTTTGGCAGCCTCCCAGAGCACGGACAGATTACTGGCTGTATCTGAATTAATGTACCAAAAAATTCTAAATTCCCACAAAAAAACTCAGTAAATCTGCTGTCATTCAGGAGGAAAAGGTCCATGCGCCAATGCCGCGAGCCTGTCCCATCACCATCGGCCTTAACCTCCATGTACACTGCTGCATGATCAGAAATGGCTATGTTCCCAGGACAGCACCAAATTCACAAAAGGTCGATGGTGCAAAGAACATGTCAATCCTAGTGTAGCACTTATGTGGGTTAGAGAAAAAAAGCAAAGTCCCAACCCTCAGGGTGAAGACATTTCCACACATCCACCAATGCCAGCTCCCTGTTCTGGTCCACCAGCTGCCTGGATTGCAGGGACCCTAAGGATGATAAACCACCCATATTCATTCTTAATTTGGTCTAACAGCTGAAATGAGAGAGTCTTCTGGATGAGTAGAGCATCCTGTTCACCTCAGGGTCCATGAGTCGATTAAAGTCTTCCCCCTATAATTGTATGACGCGCCCCAAGGGTCATCAACCTGGAGAGTGCAACCATTAAAAATTTGAGGAGGTGTGCCAGGGGACAAGATACATTCAAGATCCCATACTCCTCTCCATGTATTAAAGCTTTATGGATCATAAACCACCCATAATCATCCTTAATTTGGTCTAACAGCTGAAATGGGAAATTCTTCTGGATGAGTATAGCAAATCCTCTTCTTTTCAAATTAAAGAATGAGAAAAACCCCTGGCTGAAACTTACCTGCAGAAATTTTAAGTGCTCCTTATCAGTTAGATGTGTTTCTTGCAGCACGGCTACATCGACCCTTTCTTTTCTAAGGCTTGAAAGGATCTTTTTTCTCTTAATCGGTGAATGACTCCCCCAAAAATTCCAGGTGCACCATTTAAATCAATGGTGATTTAATAGCCATCCGAAACAGTCCATGACCTCAACATTCACCCTCGTGCGCTGAGTGAAAACAGTAAACAATTTGTATAAACTTGAAAATACAACTACAAAAACTACCAAATCAAAACTTCTAATAACTATTTCTACAGTGAACCAACATATAATACAAATAATAGGAGACTTTCTCCCCTTCCCACAAGGGGTGCTCATACTACCCACTAACCCCTCCATGGCTCCTTCGCGCTGAAGCTGTGTCCAAACCCAGGCAAAATAAAGTTTAAAAAGTTACACACGTCTTACAACAAGAAAATTAAAAGTGGGCACTCAACCTATCCCATCCATACTTTGACTTTAGGCAATCCTGGTAAAAAACAAAACCCACTACCCCCCATCTCCCTAAAACTTCCTCCCCCCAAAAACCCGTACTAAGAGAGAGAAATGAAAAGGGACTGATAGAAAAACAAAAGATAATGGGAGGGGAGAAAGAAGGGAGAAGAGAGAGAAAGAAAACAAAAAAGAGACCCCAACATATTAAAAAAAACAAGACCAGGTAAACTGGGCAAATTACAGAGAAAACAAAGTGAACACTATTGTCCATATTATTTGAGCCAGCCTGTTTATTTTAAGGTGTCCAGGAAGTCCTTTGCCTTTTTTGATGAGTCAAAATTAAACACAGACCCTCCGTGGCTGAAACATAATATTTCCAGATATCTTACAGAGTACTAAATATCCAAGTCCTCCTTTTTACCTCATCAAAGGCCTTCCTCTTGCTGAGCACGGCTGCAGAAAAGTCTTGGAAAAACATAATTCTTGATCCTTTGTATATCAGAGACTGTGAATCCTCCCCTAGTGCTCTAGAAGCTTTCAGCACCATTTGTTTATTTCTATCGTGCTGGAATTGCACTAGGACCGGGAGGGGACGCTGATCTGATTTGGGCCTGTGCACCAGGATCTGATGGGCCCACTCAACTTGCACCCGGCCCGCCCTGACTTCCAACTTCAAAACCAGTTGGCCTTCTTCTTCCCATTCCAGCAACCCGATCAAACGAATATTCTTCTGAAAGCCTCGATTTTTGAGGTCATCGATTTGCTTTCCTAAGACCTGCACCCACCATTCCAGGGCCTGCACCTGACCCACTGAGGATTCTGCCGCAGTTTCGGAAACCCCGGTCCACTGCTCCACCTTCACGATGCACTGCTGGAGATGCTGGATCTCTTGCTCATGCTTTGGCAGCATGGCCGGGATCAGTTCCAGCCTGGTCTGGGTCTCCCCCATCGCTGAATCAATCTTCTCTTGGAGTTTTACATACTCCAAGACCAGGCTGTGTCCAAAGTTAAGACCCCTGGGGCATTCGCGGAGGCCAACGCTGCAGCCGTGGGTCTGTTCATAGCTGCAGGGGGGTGCCCTGGTTGGTGCAATCCACGCTGTACTTTTCTCTTAGTCATTTTTCTTAATCAATTAAATTAACATACAGCAATTCTGTGGATCCCAAACTACTGATTTTTACCACAATGGGTTAGAAAGGGAGGGTGAATGCCCACTTTGTTTGGGGTTCTGGTGCAGAGCTCAGCAGGGCAGATGTACTGGATCATCGCCATCTTGGATCTCCCCCTTAACGTAATTCTTAACACAATTCACCTCTATTAAACCTTCAACTATTTCCTTTTGATTTGGTAAGACCCAAGGATCCCAGCTTTTAATAGTCCTCAGAGACAGGTAATATTGTTTTTACTGTCTCTAATGACAAAATTCCGAGCTTTGGCATTTTATCAGCTCTCATTTTTATTGTTGAACAGTTTTGAAAGGCATTTTGGCCAACTCACAACCTTTGGTTCATTTTTCACAGAAACCTGACACTTCAGTCAATGGTGTAGTCTTTGAGCTTTGACGCATAATTTTTTCTTTCATCAATTTAAGGGATTCTCTCACTTAATATCTGGATTCATTGGAAGCAATTGCAAATGATAAAAAGTAGTCTTTATCAAAACTATAAGGACATTCTTAACAAGCATGTCTCATCATGATCTGTTATGCATGATACTGTCTTTACAATCGTCCTTGAGTTTGCAGATGATAAGGTGAAGACATAAATTATTTAATTCACAAACTATTCAATATTTCTTTGAGTACTTGTGATATAAAATTTGAGTCTTAATTTTATTTTGCTGCCTTCAGTAGTCATTGTGTTGTGAAAAGTTGGGCTAACTTTTCCACTGCTTTTGTTGCTATAATTCTTTTCTAATGGCACTGCCTCACAAAAACTTGTTAAAACATCCATAATGGTCAAAAGATACTGAAACCTACTGCTGGTTTTAGGTAGGCATGCTACATAATCTATTAAGACCCACATACACAAGGCCAGACAATTTGTCATGGTTAAGATTAGAGTGGTGCTGGAAAAGCACAGCAGGTCAGTCAGCATCCGAGGAGTAGGAAAATCGATGTTTTGGGCAGGAGCCCTTCATCAGGAATTCGTCATGGTTGTCAGCAGTGATCAGCAAAGGATGTGGAAACTTTGCTGTACAACACCATCCTATGTTAATGTTACATCTACACCATTTTCCAGCAGCTTAAGTGGCAAGTGCACAGAATGGGTCTTCAACTAAATAGCCATGTCTCAAATCCTAAGAGGATCATTCCTCAGTCAAGGGAGACTACTGTCAGTCTGAGGGTCCTGCCACATTCAGTTAAGAATGTCATCCAATTTTCAGCCCATGGCCTGGGACACAGTCAGTCATTAAGGTGGTCAGGGATTTCACATCATTACAGTCAAGGGCTTGGGTCATTGTCAGTCCTGATATACCACTGCGTCCAGTTTGGGCTGCAGTGACAAGTCAGATCTGGAGCTGATACAAATATCAGTCAGAGGCTGAAAACAGTTGGGACTGTCATTCCAGTTGGTCGAGGAGCTGTTCATTCAAGTTAGGGGATTTGGGGACATCTCAACATATAAGAGTGGCAGACAATAGTGGATATGAGGGCACACGCTACTTTGGGATGTATAGTCACCAATGGTCATCACTACCCTGAATCAACATGGGGTTCAGGGTAATGGGGAGAGGTGAAGATTATAAGAGACCATATATTTTATTTTTGGAACTCTGAACTGAAATAGTATTTGGGTAGCTATTGTTACGGACAAGGCCAACCTCCTCAAGAAGGTAGCCCAGACTCTAACTTTACTAGTTGTTTTAAGCAGGTGTATAGTAGATATTCCAGGAGTGGTGTAGCTGTTGTGGTTCTGTTCGCCGAGCTGGAAATTTTTGTTGCAAACGCTTCGTCCCCTGTCTAGGTGACATCCTCAGTGCTTGGGAGCCTGAAGCACCACAGAAGCGCTTCACAGGAGGGTCCCAAGCACTGAGGATGTCACCTAGACAGGGGACGAAACGTTTGCAACAAAAATTTCCAGCTCGGCGAACAGAACCACAACAACGAGCACCCGAGCTACAAATCTTCACCCAAAGTAGTGTAGCTGGCCCAACCACTCAGTCTTAAACAGAACAGTTTTTGTTTACACATGAACAAACGAAAACCACATTTAGAATGACATAACTATTTATAAACCCAATCAACTCCATCGCAATTTAATGATGCTGTTCCAAATGCTTTCAACATCCCCATAAACACCCCATTGACAAAAAAGGTAAAATCAAATACAAGTTCTTACAGGAGAGAGAGGATCAGCATGGAGCTGATTCTTTGACCAGCTGCGACAAAAAAACTGAATGCTTGCTAAAACCAAACCAGAGAAAAGCTGAGCTTGGAGGACTGGCCATCCACTTTCATTGTACAAGTGTTTTTTTTAAACTTTGAAAGCCTTTTGTCTGAGGCAGTATTTGTTAGCTATAATCAGATTGGCCAGAAAACTCATACAACACCAGGCATATCAGAATCTATGTGTTCACAACCTCGCTTAAAAAGAAAACCAAGGATAATTTAACCTGGTTAAAGGAACAGCATCATCACACCTCCCATCTTAAAAAAAAGAACCATTAATGTCCAAAGATGGTTTCATTTTAAAACCCCTTAATCTTACACTAGTGTTAGTACACTACAACACCCATATACATGACATTGACTCTAAACATGCAAACATGTACTACTACATTCTTTTTCAATCTATTCAGTCCAGCCATCGAATGCCTCCATTTCTCATCCAAGTCTCGACAATGCGTCGGCAATCACATTTTCTCATCCTGCCATATGCATAGTTTTAAAATTGAAAACAAGCTCCACCTAAACAGTCTGGCATTTTTGTCCTTAAATCTCTCCACAAACTTCAGTGGGTTATGATCAGTGTTTAAGATTGTCTCAGAAACATTACTGGTAACATAAACATTTTGTAGTTTGTAGAAATGTTGTAATGCCAACACCAAGCTCAAGATCTCCTTCTCAACTGTCAAATATTTCTGCTGCTGAATGTTCAACTTCCTAGAAAAATACCCTGATAGGTCTTTCTATTTACTTGTCCTCTTCTTGTAAGAGCACAACACTGGCACCCACATCACTCGCATCGCTAGCCACCTCGAATGGCTGTGCGTAATAATACTGGGCAGTGGTTAACACAGCTTTCAGGCTGTCAAAACCCTTCTGACAGCCTGCTATTCACTGAAACTTCTTGCCTTTCTTTAGTAATTCAGTGAGTGGAGCAGCCACATTGAAAAAATTTGGAACAAATTTCCGATAAAATCCACTCCATCCGAGGAATTGGGGAAACTCCCCAATTATCTTTGTTCTTTTTTTCTTTCTGTGAGACCGTTTCTCCATGACCAATAATGTAACCCAGGAAGGTGATTTGGGCTTTAACAAATTCACTTTTATCCATGTCTATCACCAAGCCTGCCTCCCAAAGGCAATCGAGCAATTCTGATAAAATGTTGCAAATATTTCTTCCATGTTTGACTAAAAATCACCAGGTCATCAATATAAACTACACAATTGGGTAATCGGGAAATTATCTTATTGGTTAGTCTCTGAAATATTGCTGGTAAACTTTTCGTACCAAAAGGCAAGACTTTAAATTGAAAAAGTCCATTCGGCATTACAAAAGCCATAATTGTCTTCACTGTTTCAGATAGAATTACCTGCTAGTATCCTCTGAGCAAGTCCAGCTTAGAAATATAAGTTGCTTGTCTCACCTTTTCAACACAGTCTTCCAAACATGGAATTGGATATGCATCAGTCTTTGTAACTGCAATGACTTTGCAATAGTCCTCACATAACCGCAGGATATCAACTGGTTTTGGCACCATCACTATGGGTGAGCTCCAGTCACTGTAACTCACTCCGATTATGTCATTTTGGAGCATGTGTTCAATCTCCTTTTAAACCTGTGCCAACTTTAGAGGGTTATGCCTATAAAGATGTTGCTTAATCGGAACAGCATTTGGTATATCTACATCAAGTATAATTAGGTTAGTACTTCCCAGCCTATTTCCATTTACCTCTTCATATGACAGTAATAACTCTTTCAGGTCATTTTGATTTTCCTCTGGCAGGTAACTCAATAATTTATCCCAATTTTTGACAACTTCCTCATCATCCAATTTAATTTGAGGAATGTACAATTCAGAATCATCTGAACTTGGTTCTTCACTCTGTGTTGTAATCAATTAATGCAGTTGCCTTTTGCCGTCCTTCCCTGTCAAAATAGTTTTGAGCAAATTCACATGACACATTCTGTGTGATTTCTTTCTGTTTGGAGTCCCTATCAAGTAGTTCATCTCACTCAATTTCCTTTTGACTTGATAAGATTCGTTAAACATTGCTTTTAAAGGTTCACCTATTACTGGAAGTAACATGAATACCTTATGTCCAATAGCAAAATTGCAAGTTTTTGATTCCTTGTCTGCTTCCCGTTTCATTGTATGCTGTGATACTTTTAAATGCTGTCCAGCCAACTCCCTCACTCTATTTAATCGTTCCCTAACATCTGACACATACTCCAAATATGTGGTCTCTGAATTCTAACTTACCAACTTCTCCTTAATCAATTTTAGCAGTCCTCTCACTTCATGCCCAAAAGCTAATTCAAATGGACTGAATTTTATAAATTCATTTGGTGCATCTCTGATGACAAACAGAATTCCTTCCTCCAACCATCTGGATAGTCTTGGCTCTTAGCCCTTAACATGGTTTTTAATGTCTGATGCCTCCTTTCTTGTGCTCCCGTGATTCTGGATGGTATGCAGTAGATTTGAATTGTTTTATTCCTAAGCTGTCCATAACTTCCTTGATTAATTTGGAGGCTTCGGCGGGTCGGTGTGGACTTGTTGGGCCGAAGGGCCTGTTTCCATACTGTAATGTAATGTAATGTAATGTAATGTAAAGTTTGACCCTTGATCTGATTGTATCTCTATGGGTAGTCTGTACCTAGTGAAAAAATTGAGTAACTCCTCCACAATCCTTTTAGAAGTGATATTGCATAATGGAATGGCCTCTGGAAATCTAGTGGGCACATCCATTATTGTAAACAAATACTACTCCCACTTTTTGTTTTAGGTCCGGGTCCTACGCAATCAATTAAGACTCTTGTGAAAGGCTCCTCAAATGCAGAAACAGGTATTAAAGGTGCGTGTTTTATTACTGCCTGTGTTTTATTACTGCCTGTGATTTTTCCATAACGTGACATGTATGACATGCCTGGCAAAATTCAACTACATCTTTGTGCGGTCCACGCCAAAAAGAATGTTTTTGTATTTTAGCATGAGGTTTTCTCACCCCTAAATGACTTCGTACTCGTAGTTCATGCACCATCCACAACACCTCCTTTCCAATAACCCACTGGCAATACGACTTGATAAACTTCTGCCCATTTCTCATCTGCCTGAATATGTGATGATCTCCATTTTCTCATTAAAACATCATCTTTAAGATAGTAGCACATTGGGATAGACTCAGATTCCTCTTCCATGTATGCTTTTTGATACAATTAGTTTAATTTCTCATCTTTCTGCTGTAATTTAGTTAATTTCTCTGAACTAAAGATATCTGCTTTGTCATCTATCTGCCCCTGTTTTGTGTCAACCATTTGATCAAACATGGTCTCTGATAATTCCGCTTCATTTTTATTATCTATACTCGTTGATCTTTCCTGTTTCAACTAGTGACCTTATTACCACACTGTTGGGAAAAATCCCAGGATATGCATCCTGCAATATCTCAGTTGCCTGAGTTTTCAATAGCTTTTCAACCACAGTAGGCAGTATTCCTAACTGTGAACCAGCAATATCAGTAGCAGGGACAAATTGTACTCCTGGAGTTGAAAGTTTGTCCAGCATTACTACCACAACTTCTCCACTCTTCACTCTACATAGTTGAGTACATCTTGTGTCACCGTTACTAGCATGTTTTTCTGGCAATAATCTTTCAGAGATACATATCTCCTCATCTTTAAACATCAAAAATTGAGGGGTCCTGTATTTCTTAACATTGTAACCTCTTTACCTGCTGTTTCTGGCCTATGCAAGTAAACTTTACTTTCACATGTATATGGTTTAAGAAGATCTGGCATTCCTCCTTAACCAACCTCCGACCAGGTTGTTTATTCTGGTGCAGGTTTTTTGCCCTCCACTGCACTGTAATTATCTCTCCTTTCCTCACAGAAGGAGGCAGCTCCAACTCCAGCTTGACTGCCAACCCTAGCAACTTTTCCTTGTTCACCTTTTATAAAGCCCCCAAAGTCACTTCTTCCACCCCCAGAAAATTCTTAGCAACTGAAAAACCCTTAGCACTGCTTAAACCAATAGAACTGAAAATGTGTTGCTGGAAAAGCGCAGCAGGTCAGGCAGCATCCAAGGAACAGGAGAATCGACGTTTCGGGCATAAGCCCTTCTTCAGGAAAGAAGGGCTTATGCCCAAAACATCGATTCTCCTGTTCCTTGGATGCTGCCTGACCTGCTGCGCTTTTCCAGCAACACATTTTTCAGCTCTGATCTCCAGCATCTGCAGCCCTCACTTTCTCCTTAAACCAATAGAAGTCAACACTCAGAAAAAAAGACACTAACAGAGATCACTCGCTGACCTTGAGTCCAGCAGCCCTAATTCTAAGTTAAAACAATAGAACAAATCTGAAATGAGCCCTTAATCTGTTATGGACCAGGCCAGACCTCCTCAAAACATTTGAGGAAGGTAGTCCAGACCCTACTTTTCTAGTTGTTTTAAGCAAGTGTAAAGTGGATATTACAGGAGTGATGCAGCTGGCCCAACCACTCAGCCTTAAACAAAACAGTATTTGGTTACACATGAACAAAAGAAAACCAAATTTGGAATTACATAACTATTTAAAAACCTAATTGAATCTATTGCAACTTAATGATGCTGTTCCAAATACTTACCACACCCCCATAAACGCCTTCTTGGTAAAAAAGGTAATATAAAACACAGGTTCTTACAGGAGAGATGTCGGCGAGAGAGAGGATCAGCATGAAGCTGTTTCTTTGACCAGCAGTCTCAAAAAAACTGACTGCTTGCTAAACCGAACCAGAGAAAAGCTGAGCTGGGAGAACTGGCCACACCATTTCATTGTACAAGTGTTTTTTTTAAACATGAAAGCCTTTTGCCTGAAGAAGTATCTGTTATAACCAAATTGGCCTAAAAACTCATACAACACCAGACATATCAACACTTATGCATTTAAGACCCCTCTGAAAAAAAAACAAGGACAACCTAACCGTGTTAAAGAACCAACATGATCACACTATAGCTGAAAAATAAGTAATTTGTAAAGCAGGTATTGAGATATACAGTAAAATGTTGCATTTTTGAAGCAGTGAAAGAGAGAATTTAGCACTGAACAGCACCAAGAATCTCATGAGTTAAAGCTGACAACAGCCTTTTGTTGGTTGAGCTGGTGTGTTAAAAAGTTGTAAATATCAAGAGCAGAAAAATGAATGAAATATCAGGTGACTAGAGACTAGATACATCCATTTCTCACTCTCTCTTTCTTTGTCTTAGTGGGGCAAAGGCAGAAAACCAAGAAAGCTTTCAGGAAATTCACAGAAGAAAAGATCTAAGTTCAGGTGATCACCCCCTGAATTGAAGGACAATTGTCACACTATAGACAACACTGTATCATAATTGCAAAAATCAAAAATATGTTGAGAAAACTGTACTTTTGATCTTTGGAATTTTGTTTACCTTGTCGACATTATTATTCTAGTGTTGTAGGTGTTAAGCAATTTGTCTTTTTTCTCTCTCTTAATCCTTATTGATAGTGTACATTCTTGGGAGTGTTAAGAGGACATGGTTTAAGTTGCACCTATTAGAAATCTTTTCTTTTCACTTGTTAAAGTTGTGTGCTGCAGGGTTTTGTTTTGTTACTGAAGAAAACCTGTTATGAATTGCTATTGTGGATTTCAACAGCTTCCTCGTTTCCCCTCCCCCCACATTATCCCAATCCCAAGCCTCCAACTCAGCACTGCCCTCCAGACCTGTCCATCACTGCCCCTCTGAACTATCACCTTCTCCCTCACCTTCATCAACCTATTGCTTCCCCAGCTACCTCCCCCCAACCCCACCCCATCCCATTTATCTCTCAGCCCAGACCCACAAGCTTCATTCCTGATGAAGGCCTTATGCCCGAAATGTTGATTTTCCTACTCCTCGGATGCTGCCTGATCTGCTGTGTTTTTCCAGTACCACACTCTTGACTCTGATCTCCAGCATCTGCAGTCCTTTTTCTAGTGCATCGCTATTGTCCTGAATCTCAGTCATTTAGGCAAACTGTTCATTTTGATGGTCTTCGTGGTATTTCATACATTTATACATTTTATGATGACTTGTGGAACCATGTGGGCCATGATTATAAGGGTACTGCTTATTAATCAGTCACTATGGCATCAAGGTTTTATATGTCTGTAAGTGTAGAATGCTGCATGAAACACATGAAGTGATTATGTGAAATACAATTCCTGGCCACAAGCAAACTTGAGCATATAATTAGTCAGATTGATCATCGCCATGCCTGCAAAGCAGATATAATTACAGACAAACTTTAAAGTGTCATCAGTGTAGCACAATTCACAAGATCTCATAGGCTTCACCAGGGCACGAAGCTGATCTCCCCTCACCACTGTAAGTATTTAACAACATACTCTTATTTGCATAGTTGCTTTTCTTCAGTAAAGTTGGGTCTGGAGGACATGTTATCAACAATCTATCAGCATTTACCATCTCCTTTTGTCTTGAGATCAAATCCTGGACTGGACCTGAACGTCGGACTGCTACCAACTGAGTTCATTCCTAAGCTAGCACAATATGGTGGTAAATCTTCAAAATGCCACTTTAAAATCACATAAAGATGCTGACTGCCGCAACTCATCCGTCAACATGGAACAAAAGCAGAAATCAACAGAAACACCCTTTCGTTTCGACTGGGCGCATGCTCATTGCCGACAAACGGTCAGCCTGCAGCGTCCGTGTCACCATGACAACCGCCGAGCTTCCTCACGAGCCCTCTCTGAGGGCGGCGTTCTCCGTGCTTTGATTGGTCCAAAGGGGCAACAGGTGCAAAATGGAGGCTGAAGCTGTGAGTTGTTGTTCAGAAATGGAAAAGAATGTTTTCTCTGCATTTCCTCCGTTAGATTCTTCCAAAGCTTTCTGAACGTCTCTGCAGCATGTTCAAGAACGAGTATCAGGTAATGTTCCAATACTGTGGCCTTTGGAAATTTCGACAATAATACACAAAGTACCTTGTGAAGAAAGTTTCAACCACATTTATCAGTTATGTTAAGATAATGGCAGCTAACCGATCGTGATCTTTAATACGTTGAAATGGTTTATATTTGCAGAATAGAACTTTTCTCTGCAGTTAGTGTTGGATGTTTTCATGAGCAGTCACTCACTGCATTGTCCCTTTCCTTCACTGCTGTAACTTTGTGTTTGTCAACTACTTACTTTTTCAAGGCAGAAAACAAACATATGGCTTTTTTTTAAAAAAGGGAGGACCATTTGTAGAAATCTTCAGCTCACAAGGTAAAGATCCAGTTGCAAAATGGAAGCTTTGTGGCAGTCCAGCGGTCCAAAAAGTAAGTTACTGGTAATCAATACAGTTGAAATTTATTGATTAAAGTTTTGGAACGGTTTTCGAAATATGTTTTTAAACCTTTTTTAATCCCTCGCAATGTGGATTCTTGCACTTATTTACAATAGGATCCTAACGCGTTTTAAATGAAGTTCCGAAAACTTTGTAAGTGAAAAATAATCCAGTAGCAGGTGCGTTCTCCCGAGTATCATTAGAAGAGTTATTGGTGGAAGATAGAATAGGAACTGAAACCCCCCCCCCCCCACGAAATATAGAACACAAAAGTAAAATACGGCTGATGCTGGAAATCTGAAATGAATTACTGAAATATTGTCGTCAGGAACCATCGTTGGTAAACAAAGTTATTTTTTTCAATGTTCATAATTGTTCATCGACAGGGTTTGGCTGATCAAAATTAAAACCATAAAATACCGACAGTGTTTATAATGTAATGCCTTTGGTGATCACAGGGTGTTCTAAAGTTACATTTGAAATGTAGTTATGGTTATGCAGTGGGAGACTTGAGCAATCAGTTCGCATACAACACTCCCCCACGCAAAACGGAACGATATTTTTTTTCTCTCGCTGGTGATTGGAAAAGAAGTTTTGGGTAACGCTTGTACTGTTCATTACAATAGTACCATGGAATCTTTTACAGTCGCTTGAGTGAACAGGTCGGATTTTGTATTAATGTCTCAAAGATAGCACCTTCAACAGTTTAACTCCCTCATGACTAACTGGAATACCAGTATTGATTATTAAGCTTAAGTCCTGGAATGGAACTTAAGCCGACAATTTTCTGATTTAGAGGTACAAATTCCAGAAATAGAGCATTTTGGCACACAAAATCATATAAGCACTTGTATGAGCTGACTCTTTGAAGGACTTGTCCAGTTAGATCCCCATCCTATTATAGACAAAGTCTTTTCTCTTGAGTGGGTGAGTCCAGAACTGGAGGGCATAGGTTTAGGGTGAGAGGGGAAAGATATAAAAGAGATCTAAGGGGCAGCTTTTTCACGTAGAGGGTGGTACGTGTATGGAATGAGCTACCAGAGGAAGTGGTGGAGGCTCGTACAATTGCAACATTTAAAAGGAATCTGGATGGGTATATGAATAGGAAGGGTTTGGAGGGATATGGGCTGGGTGCTGGCTGGTGGGACTAGATTGGGGTGGGATATCTGGTCGGCATGGACGAGTTGGACTGAAGGGTCTGTTTCCGTGCTGTACATCTCTATGAATGTATTTCTTCTGTATAATGCTACAATCATTTCCTATCCAAACATATATATATTATATATACACAATTTCCTTTTGTAAGTTAATGCTCAATCTCCTTGCATCACATTTCCATACAGTGTATTCCAGGTCATAATGTCATGTTTTAGATTTTTAAAAATCTCCTTCCGATTCTTTTACAATTTATCTTAAATCTGTAACCAGTTATTAGCATCCTCCCTCCCCCCTCCCCCCCCCCCCGCAAGTTGAGTTTCTCTTTCATTAATATGATCAATGCCCTTAATAATTTTGAAAGCTTCTATCAAATCTTCTTCAGACTTCACCTTATGAAGACAACAATTGCAGGCTCTGTAGTCTGTCCACTTAACTAAAGTACCCTCTCCCTGGTGATATGCCTGACTACTGTTCCTCTCCATTGCCTTGGCATCCTTCCCAAAGTACTCAGATTGGACACCATACTCAATTTGTGGCTTATTCAGTGAATTCTAAAGGGTCTTTGTAATTTTGTTTTGGTTTCATACTTTATACTAGTGTATGTTTTGAAAGCTTTATCAGCTTATTGCTTTAAAAAAAGTGAACCCCAAGCTCTTGATTTATTCGATTTAAATTGTATTGCAACCCTTCACCTATTTCTGCTGAAGCCTACCTTGACTTTAATTCAAATAGCAATGCCATGCAATTTCCAAAAGTATTGAGCGCGCAAGTTGATAAACATATTTGTTGAGTAATAGGACCCTGAAACTAACGCTACAGGAGCAAAATGTGGGAAGGGAGATGGGAATGAAAACTTGTCGATTCTGAAAAATTATTGTGGGTGACCAACTAAAAATATAAATACTCTGGCGACAAGAGGTCAAAGGCAAGGAATTCTGCCAGGAGTAACTCACTTCCTGTCTCTCCAAAGCCTGTCCACTATCTATAAGGCACAAATCAGAAGTGTGGTGGAATATTCTCCATTTGCTTGAATGAGCACAGCTCCAAAAATGTTGAACAAGATTGACAGCATCCAGGACAAAGAAGCACGCTTGATTGGCAACTTATACACCAACTTAGACAATTCACTCCCTCCACCATCAAACCACAGCAGTTCACGAAGGTTCCTTCAGCTGTGCCTTCCAAACCTACATCCACAACCACCTATAAAAATGGCCAGCAGATACATGGAAATGCAATCACACCAGCAATTTCCCTTCCAACCACATATTATCTTGACATTGAACTATATTGCTGCTCATTCATCATTGCTAGACCTGAATTCTGGAGCTCCTTACGCACAGCATTGTGGATACTTACAGTTCAAGAATATGACTCACCATCAACCCAATTAAATATGCGCAATAAATGTTAAAATAGAATAGATTCCCTACAGTGTGGCAACAGGCCCTTTGGCCCAACAAGTCCACACCGACCCTCCGAAGAGTAGCCCACCCAGTCCCATTCCCCTCTGACTAACGCACCTAACACTATGGGCAAATTAGCATGGCCAATTCACCTAACCTGCACATCTTTGGACTGGGAGGAAACCAGAGCACCCGGAGGAAACCCATGCAGACAGTAGGAGAATGTGCAGACTCCACACAGACAGTCATCCGAGGCTCGAGTCCATGGTGCTGTGAGGTAACAGTGCTAACCACTGAGCCACTATGCCACTCAACATGGCTTAGATAGCAACATCCACACCCCATGAATAAATTTTAAAAATGCATGTTAATATATTAAAATTTATAAAGGAGGCAACCTGTTCCATCTCATCTGTGGTTTAATTCAGTCTGAGTCAAACAGCTTAGAAACTAGTCCTTTGGCCTATAAAACCATATGATTCAAGAGCAGAATTAGGCCACTTAGATCACAGAGTCTTCTTTGCAATTTGATCATGGCTGATATGTTTCTCAACACTATTCTCCTGCATTTTTCCTGTAACCTTTGATCCCCTTACTAATCAGGAACCCATTTATCTCTGTCTAAATACACTCAATGACCTGACCTCCACAATTTTCTGTGGCAATGAGGTTCCACAGAGTCACCACCCTGTAGCTGAAGAAACTCCACCTCATCTCAGTTTTAAAGGGCCATCCCTTCGCTCTGAGGCTGTGCCTTCAGGTTCAAGTCTTTTTTACTGGACGAAACATATTCTCTGTGTCTACACTTTCCAGGCCCCTCCAGTATTGTGTAAGTTTCAAACATATCCCCCTTCATCCTTCGGAACTCCATGGAATACAGACTCGAGTCTTCAACCACTCCTCATGAAGCTGATTATTCCTAGATTTATTTCCTTTGGACCCCCTCTGACACCAGCACATCTTTCCGGAGGTACGGGAATATTCCAAATGTGATCTGATCAGAGCCTTAAACAGCCTCAGCAATACCTCTCTTGTATTCCAGCCTTCTTGAAATAAGTGGCAACATTGCACTTACCTTCCAAACCACCAATTAAGCCTGAATGTTAACTTTAAGAAAATCCTGAACTGGGAGTCCAAGTGCCTTTGTGCTTCAGATTTCTGAAGTCTTTAGTTTATGCCTCTGTTTGTCCCCTCAAAATGTATAACCTCTCTCTTTCCCACATTGAATTCCATCTGCCACTTCTTTGCCCACTTGCCTTGCATGTCTAAATCCTTCTGCAGTCTCCTTGCTTCCTCAGCACTACCTGCCCCCACCACCCTACCTACTTATCTTTGGGTCATCTGAAAACTTAACAATAATTCCATCAGTTCATTCGTCCAGAATGTTAATGTATAACATGAGTAGTTGTGGTCTCAACGCCAGCACCGGCGGAACTCCAAAAGTCACTGGCTGCCATCCTGAAAAATACCCCTTTATCCCTACCCTGCCTATTGTAAGCAACAAACACAAAACTACACTAAACCTATTGACCTGCACTTGTTCAGATCCTACCATGGCATTTTAAGTGCTTATCCAGAGGTTTCTTAAATGTTGCAAGAGTACCTGCCTCCACCACCTTCTCGGGCATCATATTCCATGTTTCTGACACCTACTGGGTGAATTTTTTTTAATTTTGCAGATCTTCTCTAAACTACTAACTCCTCGCCTGTATTTTTGCATGGGATTGGTGTTTTAATTCTTCAGATCATCAACCTCATCTTAATTTTGTTAACCTCTGATTCATACTGATTACTGATTGGAGCTGTCAATCATTTACCTAAGATTGTTTGCACAACGTAATTTTCTAAAACACAGCTGAATAAGGCTTAAACAAAAGTAGAAATTGCTGCAAAGGCTCAACAGGTCTGGCAGCATCTGTTTAGAGAAATCTATATGGACTTCAGTAAGGCAAGGTTCATCGTGAAGAAGGGCTAATGCCCGAAACGTCGATTCTCCTGTTCCCTAGATGCTGCCTGACCTGCTGCGCTTCTCCAGCAACACATTTCCATCTCTGATCTCCAGCATCTGCAGACCTCATTTTCTCTTCAAGGTTCATCGTGGTAAATTAATTAGCAAGGTTACATCACATGGAATACAGGGACAAGTAACCATTTGAATACAGAACTGGCTCAAAGGTAGAAGACAGAGGGTGGTGGTGGCTTTTTGACTGGTGACCTGTGACCAGCTGTGTATAACAAGGATCGGTGCTGTGTCCACTGCTTTTTGTCAATTAGAGAAATGATTAGGATGTTAACATAGGAGGTGTGGTTAGTACATGATGCCAAAATAGGAGGTGTCGTGGATTGCAAAGAGTTACCTCAGAGTATAACGGAATCTTGAATAGGTGGGCCAATGGACCAAGAAATGACAGATGGCTCTTAATTTAGATAAATATGAGGTGCTGCATCTTGGAAAGGCAAATCAAGGCAGGAATTATACACTTCATGGTAAATTCTTGGGGAGTGTTGCTGAACAAAGAGATCTTTGAGTGCAGTTCCTTGAAAGTGGAGTTGCAGGTAGATAGGATAGCAAAGAAGGTGTTTGGTATGCTTGCCAGTATTGGTCAGTGCATTGAGTATGCATTGGGAGGTCTTGTTGCAGCTGTACAGAATATTAGTTATGTCACCAGTGGAATACTTACATGCAATTCTGGTGTCCCTGCTATAGGAAGGACATTGTGAAACTTGAAATGGTTTAGAAAAAATGTACAAAGATGTTGCCAGGGTTCGAGGGTTTGGTCTGTAGGTCGAGGCTGAATAGGCTGGGACTATTTTCTCTGAAGCTTCGGAGGCTGAGGGATGACCTTATAGTGATTTAGAAAATCATGAGGGGCATTGATCGGGTAAGTAGACAAGGCCTTTTCCCTGGGGTAGCAGAGTCCAAAACTGGAGGGCATAGTTTGAAGGTGAAAAGGAGAGATTAAGGTGAAAACTGTGGGCGGCACAGTGGCACAGTGGTTAGCACTGCTGCCTCACAGCGCCAGAGACCCGGGTTCAATTCCCGCCTCAGGCAACTGTCTGTGTGGAGTTTGCACATTCTCCCCGTGTCTGCGTGGGTTTCCTCCGGGTGCTCCGGTTTCCTCCCACAGTCCAGAAATGTGCAGATCAGGTGAATTGGCCATGCTAAATTGCCTGTAGTGTTACGTGAAGGGGTAAATGTCGGGGAATGGGTCTGGGTGGGTTGCGCTTCAACGGATCGGTGTGGACTTGTTGTGCCTGTTTCCACACTAATCTAGTAATCTAATCTAATCTAAAAAAGAAAGTGTGATGTGTTTATAGAAAAGAGCTGCCAGTTGAAGTGCTGGAGGTTGGTATAATTTAAAAGGCATCTGGATGGGTATATGAATAGGAAAAATTTAGAAGGATCTGGGCCAAATGCTGGCAAATGGGATTAGATTCATTTAGAATATCTGATCGCCTTGGACGAGTTAGACCGAAGGGTGTGTATCAAGCTATGACTCTAATTCAGAGTTAACGTTTCAGGTCAAGTGACCCTTCCTCAGAACACTGAATAAAGTTTAGCTTGACACATTCTAATAGGAATCTTGCAAATAAATTACTTATGTTATAGCTTAGTATGTGTTTAGTATTGTCTTGAATTTTATTATTTTCACATCCTCAGATTTCTTAATGTTGTAGTTGTTCCTTCACTACTTTTCCAGGTAGTGTTGTAAATGGGCCTTCTCGAAATGTTTTGATATTTGCCTTCCCATAGTTGTTCCAGTATGTTAAATATATGGATTGCAATGAAGGAGGTTAGCTTAAATAGAAATTAGATTTGATTCAAACTCAGGAATTAACTTTTTTGCCTGACCCATCATTAATGGCTGAAACAATGCAGTGCCACATGGATTCTTTCACGTCCCTGTAAATTCCTTGCAAAGCCATATATGCTAGCATTTCTGCATCTAAAAAACATTGACAATGTGAGAATCATGAACAATGCAGTACTATTTAAACATTTCTTTGAATTTGACAAGAAACTTAATCTTATCAGAATGTTGCAGTAGTTGCAGTGAAAACAACTTTTGTGTGCATGTGTCCCAGAACAATTTCCCAGTAACTTGGAAATTTGTATTCTCAATTGATTAGAAGCCTCCAATCATCAAATGCTTGGGAAACTTTGAAATTTGGTGTAGTATTTTATTCAAGTATGCTCCTTTTTGTCAATAATAATGTTATGTTCAGAATGATATTTTAAAATGATAAAGATTACGAAATAGTAAAATAATTGAAACATGCTGATTTTAAAGAATGGAATACATCAACATAAATCATATTGATAAAGCAAAATGTATTTTTGCAAATGTGGTATCCTGTCTTATTTGAATTATCATACTTAGATGCATAGTTATGCTCATTAATTGTATTCAAACCTCTCTTCTGGACCAAACTTCTTGTCCTCATTCCAGGTACAACTTTGATTCCAGTAAAAAAAATAATTGAACAAAATCCAAGTCTGTTTGTATTTATAATTCTAGTGTACACAGTTTTCCTTTTCTGATGGATAACAGTAGGGCATGTTGCCATTATTTACTAAAAGGTTCCAAATGTGAGGTTTCGTTAAAACTGTTATGTTTTGGACTGTCTGTAATTTCAAGCAAGTGGAGGAATGAAGGGGATCATGTCACTTGTTCTGAATTCTGCTGACAACAAGCCATTTTCAAACAATAATATATATGCATTCTTTTGAGTTTATCTCCAGGATCACTTTGAACCATGTTTGCTGGAGATGGTGGTGCAGTGACAATGTCACTGGATATGTAATGTAGAGTTTAATGCTCAGAAGAAATGTGTTTGAATCCAACTATGACATATGGATTGAATTCAACTCATGAACTGGAGTTTAAAGCTCTCGATGGTAAAAATGAAAATAAACATTCATTTACAATAATAATCACCAGGAAAAATGGCTTTTTTATTTAAAGAATGAAATTACCATCTTCACCTGGTTTGCCCACAACATGTCCCCAAGCAGCAGCATGGTTGACTATTAAAAGCACTTTGAAATGCCCTAGTAAGACACACAGTTGCACCAAACTGCTACGAAGCCTAAGAAAAGATGAATAACTTTATTGTTATGTGCATTTTGCAGTGAAAAAATACTGTCAAAGGCTTCAGAAGTTGACATGATCCAGCACCATTTTTAATAGTTTAAGAATTGGGCAGCACAGTGGCTCAGTGGTTAGCACTGCTGCCTCACAGCACTAGGGTCCTCGGTTCGATTTCAGCCTTGGGTGACTGTCTGTGTGGAGTTTGCACATTCTCCCTGTGTCTGCATTGGTTTCCTCCAGGTGCTCCGGTTTCCTCCCACAGTCAAAGATGTGCATGTCAGGTGAATTAGCCATGCTAAATTGCCCATAGTGTTAGGTGTGCTAGTCAGAGGGAAATGGGTCTGGGTGGGTTACTCTTCAGATGGTCAGTGCGGACTGGTTGGGCTGAAGGGCCTGTTTCCACACTGTATGTAATCTAATTTAATTTTAAAAAAACTTAAGAGTCCATAACCCTTCTACCCCCACTTTGCTGCCAGCACCGGACCCAAGCAAAGCCAAAGTTGCCATTCCTCCGGCACCAATTTTTCCCACTGGCCAACCTCTCCAATGCTGGGTCCCGTTCTTGCCCCCTGCCCCCGCCAGGGTCCCACTCCAGGCTCACAGGCTGCCATCCGCCATTGTCCCATTCTGGGCTTGCCAGCCAACTTTACCGTCGGTTGCCAGGTTCCCACTCTGGGCTCTCAGGCAGCCTTGCCACCTTCCACCAGGGTCCCATTCTGGGCTTGCCAACCAACTTTACTGCTATCTGTCAGGATCCCACTCTGTGCTCACCAGACCCCTCGCTGACATCTGCCAAGGTCCCACTCCAAGCTCACCAGCCATTTTGCCACTGTTCGCCAGGGTCCCGCTCTGGGCTTGACCGGCTGCAACCATGCTTTGGACCCTGATGATGTTGCCTTTCCACTTAGTGCCATCTGCACTCCCTGTCAATGCCATCGCTGTCAATGCTGCCATGACTGAACATTCCCCAGAATCTAAATAGAAGCAAGAACTGAAAAGAAACAAAAGACGAGAAAAGAAGCAAAAAGTAAAGGGGTCAGACTGGACGAGCCCTGAGCTCAGACCCAAATGCTACTTACTCCACCATCACTGTGGTCTTGAGATTAAAACCAAGAAAACAAATAAAATTGGATAGGAACCACCTGATGTTAACCTAGAGACTTGGAATGATAATGTTGAAACCAGCCTATGATCCTGCAAAGTTTTCCTTACTTACATCTATATGGGTTGAAAAATGTGGTGTTAGAAAAACACAGCAGGCCAGGCAGCATCCGAGGAGCAGGAGAATCGACGTTTTGGGCATAAGCCCTTCTCCAGGAATGCCCAAAACTTATGCCCGAAACGTCGATTCTCCTGCTCCTCGGATGCTGCCTGGCCTGCTGTGTTTTTCCAGCACCACATTTTTCAACTCTGGTACTCCAGCATCTGCAGTCCTCACTTTCTCCTATTACATCTACATGGACTTCAGTACGGTGTTCGACAAGGTTCCCTGTGGGAGAATGATTACCAAGGTTAGATCTCACAGACTACAGGGAGAACTAGCCATTTGGATACAGAACTGGCTCAAAGGTAGAAGACAGGGAGTGGTGGTGGAGGTTGTTTTTTCAGACTGGAGGCCTGTGACCAGTAGAGTGCCACAAGGATCGGTGCAGGGTCCTCTAATTTTTGTCATTTACAAAAATGATTTGGATGCTAGCGTAAGAGGTACAGTTAGTAGGTTTGCAGATGAAACCAAAATTGGAGGACAGCGAAGAGGGTTACCTCAGATTACAACAGGATCTTGACCAGATGGGCCAATGGGCTGAGAAGTGACAGATGGAGTTTAATTCTGATAAATGTGAGGTGCTGCATTTTGGGAAAGAAAATCTTAGCAGGACTTATATACTTAATGGTAAGGTCCCAGGGAATGTTGCTGGACAAAGAGACTTTGGAGCTGAAAATGTGTTGCTGGAAAAGCGCAGCAGGTCAGGCAGCATCCAAGGAACAGGAGAATCCACGTTTCGGGCAGAAGCCCTTCTTCATCTGACCTCCAGCATCTGCAACCCTCACTTTCTCTCAAAGAGACCTTGGAGTGCAGGTTCATTGCTCCTTGAAAATGAAGTCTCAGGTAGATAGGATAGTGAAGAAGGCATTTGGTATGCTTGCCTTTATTGGTCCGAGTATTGAGTACAGGAGTTGGGAAGTCATGTTAGGCCACTGTTGGATATTGTGTGCAATTCTGGTCTCCTATCAGAAAGATGTTGTGAAACTTGAAAGGGTTCAGAAAAGATTTACAAGGATGTTGCCAGGGTTGGAGGATCTGAGCTACAGGGAGAGGCTGAACAGGCTGGGACTGTTTTCCCTGGAGCATCAGAGGCTGAGGGGAGATCTTATGGAGGTATACAAAATTATGAGGGGCATGGATAGGGTAAATAGGCAAAGTCTTTTCCCTGGGGTCGGGGAGTCCAGAACTAGAGGGCATAGGTTTAGGGTGAGATGGGAAAAATATAAAAGAGACCTAAGGGGCAACCTTTTCACGCAGAGAGTGGTACGTGTATGGAATGAGCTGCCAGAGGAAGTGGTGGAGGCTGGTACAATTGCAATATTTAAAAGGCATTTGGATGGGTATATGAATAGGAAGGGTTTGGAGGGACATAGGCAGGGTGCTGGCAAGTGGGACTATATTGGGTTGGGATATCTGGTCGGCATGGATGGGTTGAACCGAAGGGTCTGTTTCCACGCTTTACATCTCTATGACTCGATCTCGGGGAGCATTATCCCACAGAAAGAGAATAAAATTCCAGGTATGGATGGCATGTACATACCCAAGAACAGTGATAAGGATATCTAAAAGTTCCCTGAAAGCTGGGGACAGCTGGTGTCATTCTGTATACAATGAAGGGAGATTAAACATTAGTGATGAAAAAGGTATTGGAATCAACACTAAATAAGCTGTCAGTAGAGTTTTTGGAATTACTAGTCCTAATTGTTTTTAAAAATCCAGAAAGGCAGTGATGCTTAACTAACATGATAAAAACTTTATCTATTCTGTCAGTGATCTCAATGCTAATGTAGTTGATCTTGTATTTTTTGATTTTATAAAGACCTTCAATAAGGTGTTACGTGGTAGTTTTATGACAGAGATTAAGGCAAATGGAATCATTGGACAATTAACAGAAAGGGTAGTAAATTTGTTTTAGATTAAACAGTGCAAGTTGCTAAAAGGGAGCCATTTAGATTGATAAAAAATAGAAAGTTGTGAACTGGGGACCACTTCTTTTCATAATTTTGCATTAGTGATTTAGAAAGAAATAACTGTCAACATTTGTGGACTACCAAACTAGAAGGTAGCAAAACACTTGCATTGTCTTTATATCCTGTGAAAATGTGGAGATGGGGATTAAATGGCACTTTTTTTTAGATTAGATTAGATTCCCTACAATAAGGAAACAGGCCCTTCAGCCCAACAAGTCCACACCGACCCTCCGAAGAGTAACCCACCCAGACGCTTTCCCCATATTCACCCCTGACTATGGGCAATTTAGCATGACCAAATCACCTAACCTGCACATCCTTTGGACTGTGGGAGGAAACCGGAGCACCCGGAGGAAACCCACGCAGACACGGGGAGAATGTGCAAACTCCACACAGACAGTCACCAGAGGCTGGAATCAAACCTGGTATCCTGGTGCTGTGAGGCAGCAGTGCTAACCACTGTACCACCATGCTGCCCTAATAGGAGAACTAGAAACATTACATCATTTAATTTAGTAGCTGAAACATAAGAACTTGGAGATAATTGGTTGGGAGAGTGAACTGTGTGGAAGAATGCAGATGAAGTGAGGTTACCCACTTTGGTAACAAAACAAGAAGGCAAATTATAATCAGAATTGTGATAGGTTGGAAAAGGAGAAGGTGCAACAAGACCTACATTTTCTTGTACATCAGATGCTGAAATTTAGGATGAAATTTAGGCAGTGAAGAAGTACCCATAGAGTTGGCATAAAAATGATGGAGAAAAGTTTTAGCAGTAGCAACAGAATTAGCTTGTTTAGTTCAGCACTAGGGTAAGATCATAAGTTAGGACAATATCATCTTTAAGAATAAGATAAATCCAAGGTAACAAAGTCTAGGTGAAACAAGGAATCTTATAAATTAATATAAAAGGAATTTTGTACAAACCCAGAATTACAGATTTTTGTAACAGACAGTCTGATAAGTTGACAGACAGTTTGAAGTTTGTAGTTTATCAAGAATTAAAGGAAAAATGTGATCCTATAGTAATGAAGACTCTTTAAGTAATTGAGTAGTGAGAAATTTAAGAAATGCAATCTTCCCGTAGCGTTAAGAAATTTGGCTGAGTTCTTTGAAATAAAGCGCTACAGGTAGTATGGGGACTCCTTTCCACTATCAGCAAGGGGACTGAATGACATATGGGGAAAACAGAACTTCTAAAGGTCACCAACTTTACTTCGAGAAAATAAACAACATCAACTTCACAACCTAAATAAGCAAACCAAAATAATAATGACTGGGACAACTCAAATGAATTCATATATCCAAGGATCAAGGGAGGAAGGACAGAGGCAAATGGTGAGGTGAAAGGAGAAGAGAATATATTTTGTAAAACCTTTAATTCAGACAAGCGTACTGAGTTGAAGTGATTAAGTTTCAGTCTTGTTAATGGAATTTGAATAGATGCTACCTTCTAAGTAAAAGATTTAATGTAGAAATATTTAGCATAGGGACAGTAAATTTCATCTTAAAAGCAATCAAAAACAACAATACTTTAAGCCAGAGGGAAGAGAGAAACAGGAGGCTGAGTTTTGGGAGAGACCATGTGGGAAGTCAGTGAATGGTTCTGAAGTTCAACAAAAAAAAATTAAAAACCAAGCAACTAACATTTACAGCTGACTGACTGTAAAATTGCAAATATATCTGGAATTCAGAGTTTGGTCCATGAAAAACAATGTGTTATCATATTGTAGCTGTACAGGACGTTGTACAGGCCACTTTTGGAATACTGTGTTCCATTCTGGTTTCCCTGTTTATAGGAAAGATGTTGTTAGACATGAAAGTGTGCAGAAAGGCTTTACAAGGATGTTGCTGGGCTGGAGGGTTTGAGCTCGAGGGAGATGCTGAATAAGCAGGGGCTATTTTCCCTTACGTGTTGGAAGTTGAGGGGTGACTTTATAAGAGGTTTATGAAATCTTGAGGGTCATGAATAGGGTCAATGTGGTCTTTTCCCCATGGGGGTGGGGGTGGGGTGGGGGAAAGTCCAGAGCTAGAGAACATAAGTTTAAGATGAGAGGGGAAAGATTTCAAATGGACAACTTCTTCACACACATGGTGGTCTGTGTATAGAATTAGGTGCCTGAGGAAGTGGTGGAGGCTAGTACAATTACATTTGAAAGGCCTCTGCATGGGTACATGAATAAGATGAATATTATATGAGGCAAATGTTAGCAAATGGGATTGAATAAATTTCGGACAACTGGTTGGAATGGACGATTTGGACTGAAGGGTCTGTTTGTTGTGCTGTAGAACTCTATGACTCTAATCGCCTGTTTAAACATTTGCAGCATGTGAATAGAGTCATAGTTGCAGCTGTAAAACAGAGGGGCAGTGTTTATCTAACCTTCCATGGTCATGTAGGACAGAAGCTGCTCACAACTCATTGGTTAAATAATTCTAACTTTAGGTGTAACTGTATAACTTGATATATAACCAACCTGTAATAGAACTGATATTGTGAATGCTTTAGAAATTAGTAGGAATTGGCATCTTTTTGTATCTTCAGTGATTAGGATAGTATGAAATATAAGATGAATAACAGAATGTGATAAAGTTTGTAATGAATATAATGAAAAACAGAATTAAGGAGTCCTTGGAGGTAAGCAAGTCTGGCAAATCTGAGAGAGAATATAACTATTACTTTACATTCCAATGTTAATAGGGTCCATCGAAAGATCCCAAGGTCTGATCATAACAATGTCTGGTAAACACCATTAGATCATGGACTGTCCATAGAGTTCTCCATCACTGATCATGTGTTTACTGATTGGATATACAGATTGGGGAAACATGGTAAACAGTGACATCAATGTTGAACATAATTATAGTAACGCAAAATATGTAGAAATGTTGTACTTGACTCGACGGCCACAGTGTTCAGTGGACACTATTCCAAAAATTTTGCCTATGCAACATGGTAAAAGAGTTCTGAATAAAATTTGATTGTGCTGCTAAACACAGACCTCAAGACTCCTTTTTGATATCTCTCTCCAACACTGACATTCATGGTGAGAGGATTCATGTACATGAGCAGGGATGTTCAACTACAATCATACAGGGCTTTGGTGCAACCACACTTGGATAATTTAATGCAGTTTTGGTTTATGATGTAGGATATTTTGGCTGTTGAGTGAGGGCAACCAAGATTTACCAGACTGATTCCTGGGAAGGCAGGACTGATGTATGAAAAGAGACTAAATTGGTTCGGACTATATTCACTGAAGTTAAGAAGAATAAGTAGGGATCTCTTAGAAACCTACAAAATTCAAACAGGACTAACAGGGTAAATACAGGTAATATGTTTCCGATGACAAGGAATCTGGATTCAGGAGTCAGTTTGAAGATACAATGGATGCCAATTAGGGCTGAATTGGGAAGGAATTTCTTTGCCTAGAGAATGGTGAGCCTGTGGAATTCTCTACTGCAGAAAGCAGTTGAGGTCAAAATATTGAATGTTTTCAAGAAGGAGTTGCATCGAGTTCTTGGGGCTCATGGGATCAAATGGTATATAGGGTGGAAGTGGAAATAGTGTACAAGTTGAATGATCAGTCATGATCTTACTAAATGGCAGAGCCGGCTTGAAAGGCCAGAATAGCCGACTCCAACCTGCTCCATAGATCAGCAAACTGGTTTAAAATCCCAAACCACATGAATTTATTTTTAGAGGCATAGAATTCAAGAGCTGCGCAAAATAAAGTGTTGAAAATTTCATGCCTTGGGTATTGTATCAATTTTAATGAATTGGTCGCTCCAAGTAATTTGACTCAAGCCCAGGGACATACCCATTTATACCCAGTATCTAACTAGGCAATAGTAAAACCCAGGGGTGCAACAATAGCACCTCCTTGTGACCTGAACTGGATATTGTGTTTCTCACATATGCTTTTCCAGTTTTCTTTTCAGACACATCAGGAAACACATGGTGAACCAAGACCAAGTTCCAGTCATTAAGCTGTTTATTTCATACACTGTGATTAAACATGCAGAATAATGGTGTATTTTATTTTGAATTTATTCAGTCTCACTTTACTCCTTATAAGACAAAAGTTTGGGAAACATGCAATAACCAATAGTAAATCCTGTCCCTGCTGATTTCTGATGTATTTGTGCCATGACTCTATATTTATGGCCCATTCCCATGTATTATACTGCTCTTGTTGGGCATTTTAAGGTGCTGATTAATCAGTTGGTTTGCCATCCCTTTTGTGCTTTCTTTATATTACTAATTTAGTTCCATTAATTTAGTTTCAAACTTTTATCTCTCCAAGCTAAATGCTGCTCAATACTAAATGACGCTGTTTACTTGCCCATTTAGTGCTGAACAGGATTCTGTTCAGTGACAGTCGGAGACTAAATCAATATACTAAATTAATTTAACTAAATGAAAGAAGACGGAAAGCAGCTCATTAATCAACTGTTCAAACTTCCCTGCAGGCTTGTGTATCCTGCAGGACATTGCAGAAGTTGAATGCTTTACTGATAACTACAACCGAAGGAAAGCTTGCACGCAAGTCTCAAATTGGTTTTGGCAACCATATTCACTTGTGGGTTAGATTATCTACCACTGACTTAATAACTGAAAAATCCAGCCTGTATATGCCTTGTATGCTTTGAATAATCACTGCTATGAATTTTGCAGTAACATTTCAATCTGTTCTGAATGCTCCACTCCATCTAAATGTCATTTCTTGTATCCTTTCTAGTTTGCTTATACCAAAATGTTATATTGTTTCAGAATTGCAGTATAAGTGTGAAGCCAAATGTGCACATGGAAGGGTGACAGACTGAAGATAAAATTAACAGAAACAGTTAAGATTTTTAAAGATGCTAGCAGGTAGATATGGCATTTCCCACTCTTGGGGATTACACAATTCTACAATAATTCTATAAAGTATTATAGAACAATTGTAATATATGCTGTGCAATGCACAATGTATCAGCAATGCCACTGATTTATATGCTCAACTGATTGAAATATCAATTATCTTGTGCAGTTTAGGACTTGAGTGTCAAAATACTCACCCTGACAATTTTTTTCTGTTGAAATCAATTTTATAAAATCATCAAATGAATAATTTTAATTAAAACATTTTGCATTGATTTATATATGGTCCTTTTTAAATGTTTTATTTTAATGTTTTTTGCTTCTTTTAACCTGAGGATATGCTTCAAGGCTATAGAGAATCTGCAGATTGGAGGTAGGCACATGACGTTTAGTGGGTAAAGGAGAATAGTCTGGTTTTTCAAATTATGTTGAAGAAACAGGTGGATAAACTCTGCTAGAATTAATTCTGGGTTATGACACACTCCTAGATGATGTGTTCAAGACTGTACAGTAGTGGATGTGAAATTGGTGAGTCTTCAGTAAACAAACTTTGTTGGGTTGAGGACCATTCAGAGAATACATACAGCCAAAAGGTGGCATGATAGCTCAGCGGTTAGCACTGTTGCTACACAGCACCAGGGACCTGAGTTTAATTCCAGGTTTAGGCGACTGTGAAGTTTGCACATTCTCCCTGTGTCAGCTTGGCTTTCCTCCGGATGCTTCGGTTTCCTCCCATAGTCCAGGTTAGGTGGATTGGCCATTGTGTCCAGAGATGTGCAGGGATTCTATGAAAGGAAGTCCAAGATTACATAAATGATTTGGATGCGAGCATAAGAGGTACAGTTAGTAAGTTTGCAGATGACACCAAAATTTGAGGTGTAGTGGACAGCGAAGAGGGTTACCTCAGATTACAACAGGATCTGAACCAGATGGGCCAATGGGCTGAGAAGTGGCAGATGGAGTTTAATTCAGATAAATGTGAGGTGCTGCATTTTGGGAAAGCAAATCTTAGCAGGACTTATACACTTAATGGTAAGGTCTTAGGGAGTGTTGCTGAACAAAGAGATCTTGGAGTGCAGGTTCATAGCTCCTTGCAAGTGGAGTCGCAGGTAGATAAGTTAGTTTGGTATGCTTTCCTTTATTGGTCAGAGTATTGAGTACAGGAGTTGGGAAGTCATGTTGCGGCTGTACGGAACATTGGTTAGGCCACTGTTGGAATATTGCTTGCAATTCTGGTCTCCTTCCTATCGGAAAGATGTTGTGAAACTTGAAAGGGTTCAGAAAAAATTTACAAGGATGTTGCCAGGGTTGGAGGATCTGAGCTACAGGGAGAGGCTGAACAGGCTGGGGCTGTTTTCCCTGGAGCATTGGAGGCTGAGGGTCGACCTTATAGAGGTTTACAAAATTATGAGGGGCATGGATAGGATAAATAGGCAAGTCTTTTCCATGGGGTCAGGGAGTCCAGAACTAGAGGGCATAGGTTTAGGGTGAGAGGGGAAAGATATGAGAGAGACCTAAGGGGCAACGTTTTCATGCAGAGAGTGGTATGTGTATGGAATGAGCTGCCAGAGGAAGTGGTGGAGGCTGGTACAAAACATTTAAGAGGCATTTAGATGGGTATATGAATAGGAATGGTTGGAGGGATATGGGCCGGGTGCTGGCAGGTGGGACTAGATTGGGTTGGGATATCTGGTCCGATGGACGGGTTTGACCAAAGGTTCTGTTTCCATGCTGTACATCTCTGACTCTATGACTCTGTAACAGCTGCTTGTCTGGGGCTAGTGAAAGGTGAATATTGAGCAAGTAATGTGGCCTAGCTGAACTGATTGGAGATGTCCAAGTTGTGCAGAGACTCAGTGTGTAAAGAATGGAGAATGTCTCATTTTACTGAGAGCATTTGGAGATTTAATCCTGTTGGTCACTGTCTTTTTGATGTCTTGAGATGTGATCCCTAAGGAGGACTGTGTCAAGTGAGGTAATATGTTAGGAAAGTTATGGAACTCCAAAACTTGGGAGTAATAAATGTGGGCTGAAAATGTGTTGCTGGAAAAGCGCAGCAGGTCAGGCAGCATCCAAGGAACAGGAGAATCGACGTTTCGGGCATAAGCCCTTCTTCAGTAATAAATGTGGGCAGCAGTGCTGGACAACACTGCAAAAGGTTTCTGAAGTCTGAGTAATGGGAGTAAGATTCTTGGATCTTGCAACATTCTGCAAAGATTGAAGCCTGGCTCCTATGATGACGGACGAAAGTGAGGACTGCAGAAGCTGGAGATCTGAGTCGAAGCATGTGGTGCTGGAAAAGCACAGCTGGTCAGCTAGCGTCCGAGGAGCAGGAAAATCCAGAATAGCATATGATTGAAATGTTGATTCCCCTTCTCCTCGGATGCTGCCTGACTGGCTATGCTTTTCCAGCTCCACTCTCTTCGACTCCTTTGATGATGGAGCCTGCTAAATCAAACTGGATAGGTGAGTTTAGGAGAATTTGGTCTGATCCTTTCCTTAACTGTTCTCAGCCATCGTGTACCTCTGCATTTGTTTGGGCGATTAGCCAATTAGCACAGTAGTAATGTCTCTGTGCCTCTGAGCTAGAAGACCTGGGTTCAGATTGAGAGGTGTGTGATAACACATCTGAACAAGTTGATTTAAAAATATCTAGAGTGTCAACTACAACACTGTTGAATGGCTATATTTAGCCATTTCATTAAAAATTATTTAATTTTTTAAGGCTTTTAATATTATAAATGCTACATTTATTATAAGATCATTAGGCAGAGGACCAGAATTAGGCCATTTGGCCCATTGAGTCTATTTTGCCATTTGATCACAGCTGATATGTTTCTCAACCCCATTCTCTTGCCTTCTTCTCGTAACCCTTGACCCTTTTATTAATCAAGAACCTATCTATCTCTGCCTTAAAGGCATTCAATGACTTGGCCTCCATAGTCCTTTGCAGCAATAAATTCCACAGATTAGCCACCCTCTGGCTGAAGAAATTCATCATCGCAATTTTAAAGGGTCATCCCTTCACTTTGAGGCTGTGCCCTTGAGTCCTTCTCTTTTCTATTATTTGAAACATGTTTTCTACGTTCACTCTTTCTAGGCCCCTCCAGTATCCTGTAAGTTTTAATCATATTCCCCCCCCTTATCCTTTTAAACTCCATGGTGCACGAACCCAGAGTCCTCAACAAAACTGATGTCAAACTGTTTTTCCCCAGGATCGTTCTTGTAAGATTCTTCTGGACTGCCTCCAATGCCAACACATCCTTCCGAAGATATGGGGACCAAAACGGCTCACAGTATTCCAAAGGCAGTCTGACCAGACCCTTATACAGCCTCAACAGTACATCTGTACTCTTGTATTCTTGCCGTCTTGAAATGGATGCTGACATAACTTTATGTTCCTAACTGCCAAATGATGAATGCTAATATTGCATCTGCTTTCCAAACTACCAACTGAACCTGCATGTTAATCTTAAGGGAATCCTGAACAGGACTCCCAAGTCCCTTTTTGCTTCAGATTTCTGAAGCTTTTCCTCTTTTAGAAATTAACCTACTTCTCTATTCTACCTAACAAAGTACACAACCTCACATTTTCCAGTATTGTATTCCATTTGCCACTTCTTTGCCCACTTTCATAGCCTGTCCAAATCCTTCTGCAGCCTCACTGCTCCCTCAACACTACTTGTGCTCCACCTGTCTTTGTGAAATCTGCAAACTTAGCAACAATGCCCTCAGGTCTTTCATCCAGATCGTTAATGTATAACATGAATAGTTGAGGTCCCAACACTGATCCCTGTGGAACTCCACTAGTCGCCAATTGTCAATCTGAAAAAGACCCCTTTATTCCTACTCTCTGCCTTGTGCCAGTTAGCCAATCCACTATTCATGCCAATACTTTCCCCTTAAAACCATGGACTCTTTGTTTTTTTTATATATTTAACAGCCTCTTGTCTGGCACCTTGTCAAAGGTCTTCTGGAAATCCAAATAGATCCCGTCCACTGGCTGAGCTTTGTCTAACTTGCTGAATGCCTCTTTAAAGAATTCTAGCAGATTTCTCAGAGATGACATCCCCTTGATGAAGTTGTGCTGACTCAGCCCTATTTTAACATGCGTTTCCAAGTACACTGCAATTTTATCCTTAATATCAGGCTCTCAAATCTAAGCAATGATCAAAGTCAGGCTAAACGCCCTATAGTTTCCTGTCTTCTGCCTCCCTTCCTTCTTAAAGTGGGGTGTTAGATGAGCCATTTTGCCGTCCCCTAGGTCCATCGCTAACTCCAGTGATTCCTGAAAGATCACTACCAATACCTATACCCATTTCCTCCATTATCCTTCAGACTTTGGGCTATAATCCATCTGATCCAGGTGATTTATCCATCTTCAGACCTTTCAGCTTCCCTCGTACCTTCTGATTACTGATGACTACGACACTCACTTCTGCCCCTAACTCTGCAAATTCTGCTATGCTGCTGGTGTCTTCCTTTATGAAAATTGATGTAGAGATACCTATTTAGTTTGTCTGCCTTTTTTTTTTGTTCCCTTTTACTACTTCTCCAGCCTCATTTTCTAGCAGCCCAGAGTCCACTCTTGCCTCATTTTTATGTTTTAGATATCTAAAGAAACCTCTTGCAATCTTATTTTACGAGCCAGCTTACTCTCCGACTTTATCTTTTCTCCTGTTATTGCTATTTTTATTTGCTGCTGGTTTTTAAAAGCTTCCAAATGCTCTGGTTTCCCACTAATCTTCACCACATTATATGCTTTTTCTTTTGCTTTTGTGCCAGTCCTGACTTCCCTTATCAGCCATGTTTGCTTCATCCTCTCATTAGCATGTTTCTTCTGTGCCTCCCAAATTACCCCCAGAAACTCCTGCTATTCCACTGTTTTCCCTGCTAGGCTCCCCTTCCAGTCAACTGTGGCCAGTTCCTCCCTCGTGTCTTCAATTGTAAAACTGTTGCATCAGATTCCAGCTTCTCCCTCTCAAACTGCAGAGTGAATTCTATCATATTATGGTCAATTGCCCCACAGGACTTCCTTCACCTTTAAGCTCCCTAATCAAGTCTACCTCATTACGCATCACCAAATCCAGAATTGCCTGTTTACTAGTGGGCTGTACCACAAGCTGCTCCAAAAGCCCTCGTGTGGGCATTCCATGATTTCTTTTTCTTGAGATCTGCTACAATTTCCACTTGCATTTTGAAGTCCCTCATGATCACTGTAATCGTATCTTTCTCGCAAGCCGTTTCCATCTCAATTTAATTTCTTCCCTACATCCTGACTACTGGTAGGAGGCCATTAGGCTTTTTTTTGCTCCACGGAGATTTTATACCTCATATCACTAAATTTTCACCTGAAGAAAATTGCAAATTTCTTTCAAGTACAGTTGGAGTGATTTGATTAGGCACTTTCTGTTCAGTACAAGTTGCCAAAAACAAATGAGCGATTTAATTACTCTCTATCCTGTTGCATATTCATTCTTCATTGTTACTTATTGACTAAATCAGACAGGTTTCAATGTATTCACATTTAGTTAAGCAGGCATTTGGTTGATGATTGAATGAACAATTCCTCATTTTAGTCAATCACAATTATTAACTCTAAGGAAATGGTGTCTTAAGAGTGCTCTAAGCACCCAGAAGAGCTGGAGAAAAACAGTTACTTTTAGAGTCCTATATACTCTACAAAACCTTCGAGTTTCTTCAGCAAGTTCTGTTTCAATTTCAGATCTCTAGAATCAGCAGGTCTTGGCTTTTACTTGAAGCAATAGGATGTGCTGGATATAGATTTTAAAACATCTGACAGTAACTTGCAGTGGTGCTTCTATAAGGCATGTTTTGTTGCTAAAGTGGTGCAAGTAACCTTGTGGCATTATAATAAACTGTAGTTTTCTGAATACTAAAATTTGCTTGGGATGATACTTGGTTGAAGAAACCAATTGATCACTATATGATAATGGATGATGGAATAAACATTGCAAAGTTTCTGAAATGTAGGTTGAACAAATTACAGATTTTTCTAATCCTCTCTGGCCATGGGTGGATTCAGAGGACTGGAGGACAACTAATGTTACATTATTGTGCAGTCATAGGGAGTCTGTTGGACAAAAATCTGAGGGCCGGGATTAATCGTCACTTCGGGAGATGTGAAATAATTAAAGGTAGTCAGTATGGACTTCAAAAGGCTTTTCACAGAGTCTCACATGGGCTATTAAGCTAGGAACTCAAGGGATCCAAAGTAGAAGAACACAGTAAACCAGGCACCATCATGATGTGGATAAATCTACGTTTCGGGTATAAGTCGCCTTCAAGAATAGAGGTGGGGTGGGGGAGCTGCAGATAAAGAGAGGGGGAGGGTTGTGAGTAGGGAGAGGGACAGAGTGGTGAGGTAGTGATAAGTGAATAAAGGTGGTGGGTATGACCTGGTTCATCTATGGGAGGAATAAATCTGGTTGGTAGCTGGAAGGGAGGAGCTGGGGCTAGAAAAGGAGTCTGGGATGGGTGGGATGGTTATTTGAAATTGAAGAACTCGGTGTTGAGTGCTCCAGGCTGTATACTGCCTTGGCGGAAGATGAGCTGTTGTTCTTCCAATTTGCAGTCTGATTCAATGTGGCTATGGAGGAAACCGAGGATGGACATTTTGGAGAGGGAGTGGGAAGGGAAATTGAAATGGGTGGTGACCGTGAGGTCAGGCTGGCCCTTACAGGCCCTGTTGTACCCATCACCTGTATTCACCTATCACTACTTCACCACTCTGCTCCTCTCCTCACCCATAACCCTTTCACCACCTCACACTCCCTTTTTCTGTAGCGCCACCTAACCCCACCTTTATTCCTGAAGAAAGATTATACCTGAATTGTCCTCTCCTCCAATTCCTGATGCTTCTGATCCAAATTAGCTTTGTGGCAGTAAGTATATAATGATGGTGTAAGGGTCTTTTTGCGACTGGGCATTTGTGTGTGCACTGGTATACTGCAGAGTTTGGTGCTGTGCCTGTTGATGTTTGTGGTGTTCATTAATGATCTGGACATGAATGAAGGTGGTATGATCAGTAAGTTCAAATGCCATGAAAATTATTGTTGAAAACCCATGACTACCGAATGATATAGATAGGCTGATCAGATGGTATGAGCAATTGTAAATGGAATTTAATCCTGAAAAGTGAAACATGATGGATTTTGGGATGACTAACTAGGCAAGGATGTACATGTTGAAGGATAGAACTCAAGGGAAGTACAGAAGGTAAGAGGCATCTTGGTGTGCATATCCAAATATCCTTGAAGAGAACAGGACATATTGATAAGATGGTTAACAAGACATATGGGATACTTGCTTTAAGAGTCAAAGCTTTGAAAAATTGAGCAAAGAATTTATATTGGAGCTGTACATAATATTTGTTTGGGAGAAAGTAGGACTGCAGATGCTGGAGTACCAGAGTTGAAAAGTGTGAAGCTGGCAATGCAAAGCAGGTCAGGAAGCATCTGAGGACCAGGAGAGTGGATGTTTCGGGTATAAGCCCATCATCAGGAACATTAATTTGGCCATTGCTTGAGCACTGAGCAGTCTTGTTTGCCACATTATCAGAAGGCGGCAGGGGAAGTTCATCAGGATGATGCCTGCTCTGGAGCAATTCAGGTATGAAGAAAGACTGAAAAGGCTGGGGGTGTTTTCCTTCAAGGAGAAATTGCTGTTGGAGGAGTATGAAGTTATTGGTGGGGGCGGGGGATAGATATGTAATTGGGGAGAAACCTTCCCCTGATGTAGAGGAATAAATATCCAGAGGGTGCAGTTTTAAAGTAAGAAGCAGGAGGTGAGAGGGGATTTGAGAGTAAATATTTTCACCCAGATAGTGGTGGGTATCTGGAACCTGCTGTCTAAAAATGGTAGAGACAGAATCTCTCAAGTCTTGAAATGCTATAAGACACAAGACAATCAGTAAATTGCTAGAAAATGGGAAGAAAATAGATAGATAGTTAATGATTGGAAAGGACACAATGGGCCAAAAGGGTTTTTTCTGGACTATAAAAATCCCATGACTCTACTTAATGCCTTTCCCATTCTCTACATTTGACATTAATATTTTAAAGATATCTAAAATACCATGGTGTAAAAAGAAATTACCAAGTGGTATCGTTTCTTTTCTTTTAATTTAGTGCTGAAGGGCAGCTAAAATCCATTTGATTGTGTCTGCTATCCATTACAGAATTTTGAAATGATTGATATTATGTTCTTGGTTTTCATCGACTGCAGCAGTAACACACGAACATATAAACAAGGAGCAGGAGTAGGCTGTCTGGTCCTCAAAGGCTGACCACATTCTCTTCTTCATTTTTCTTTAGCAGTCCCTTAGAGTTGAGGATGGCTTGCACCACTTGGGTGGGTTGGGGGAAAGAAAGAATGGGACAGAAGGGAAGCCACAGACTGTGCTACAGGTGGGACAGATGGTGTTTGAGAAGGCGGGTGGGTGGGCATTATTTCTGCTGCTTGTGCTTGACTTACACATTCTCCAATAAGTAGTAACATTTGATGTGGTTGGTGCCTTTGTGACTATTTCTCCAGTTTGTGTATTCTCAGGCAAGCGGTTTCTGTGTGTCCATGGGGATATTGTGTTTGTTTAGCGAAGCTTTCAGGATGTCCTTGTACTGTTTCCTCTGCCCTCTTTATTATTGCAGAGTTTGAAGTTGAGCTCCTGTTGCTTCAGGAGTCTTGTGTTGGACTTGTGGATAATGTGGCCTCCCCTTCATACTTGCAAGTCCATGACCAGTACCTCGATACTGGGGATATTAGTCTGGGAGGTGCTCTTTGCGGGATTTTGTGAAGATGATGCTGGTGATAACTCTCCAGGGAATTGTAGAGTTTGCTGTACATGGTCAATGTTCTGATGCATAAAGGAGGGTGACAGCTAAGGTTGCTCTGCAGGTAGACAAGCAGGAGGTTGGAAGAATATAGAAAGCCAGGCAGCGTCAGGAAGTGGAGAAGTCAACGTTTTGGGTATAATCTTTCTTCAGAATTAAGGGGAATGTTTATTCCCATTTACCATATCTATGCTCTCCACCATCACCTACCCACCCCCCACCCTCCCAAAGTCCTGAAGAAGGGTTACACCTGAAATGTTGACCTCTTCACCTCCTGATGCTTCCTGGCTTGTGGTGTTCTTCCAGCCTCTTGCTTGTCTACCTTGGATTCCAGTATCTGCAATTTTTTTCTCTCTAACCAAGATTGCTCGATAGACAATAAGCTTATTCTTGGTGTGAGGCCTTGCAATTATCACTCTGTTCCTCACGCATCCAAAGGTCACACTGGTGTTTTGGTGTTGATGTTGGATTTCATAGTCAATGTCTACTCACACGAGAAAGAAACTCCAGAGATAAGATGTCGTGTAGGGGCTCACCTTGAATTTTGATGGTTGGGGGTGGTAGTGTTGTCTAGCAGAAGCTATCTTGTAGAGAACCTTTGTTTTCCAGATGTGTGGTCTGAGGCCAGTTCTATCATATTGGTGAATGCGTTAAAAATGACTTGTGGCTTGAGTTCTGAGTATGTGCACGCAAAGGTATGTCTGTGTGTTGCAGCTGGTTGACAGAAATTTGAGTGGTCTTAGTTCTAGCCTGGAGGTGTCAAAGATTGAACAGTTTCCCATTCGTTCTGTAGGTTAACTTCACTCTGGCAGTGTCTTCCATTGAGGGAGGAAGATGGAGAAGAGTTTTTGTGCAATGCCGCAGTCTTGTTTGATTCAGGTTTGCATTCTTATTGGGTCTGTGGTAGATCTGTTCATCAGAGTTGCTTGTCAAAGACTAAGAGCCAATCTATGCCTGCTGAAGAGAGCACTTTGAGGATCTCATGAACCAAGACACGGCCTTTGATGCAAGTGCTCTCAACTCAATCACATAACACGTTACCCTTCACATTCTGAGTGCACCTCCAACCTGTTGTGAGATTGAAAAATTCATCCAATAGCAAAAACAAATGACAAGGCTTTCTGAAATCCTTGAAGTACCAAAATATAGCGGAGAGGCACTATTGACTTGAACCCATGAACTCATCTTCTTGTCTTGGAAGGAAGATAGCATGCCAGGAGATCTCTGAGTCACCATAATTGTGACCATTTTGAAAAATGACATTACTCTGAGTGGAAATTAGAGGGATACTGCCACTCTCCATCACAAGAAAGGTCGTCTTGAGAATCTTCTTTAACTATCTCCTCACTGTTGCTGAAGAGCTCCTCCCTAAGTCTTAATGTGGCTTTCGCCTGTCAAAAGACACAGTGGAATGATTTTCAGTGTGTGACAAATCCCAGAAAAGTGCAGGGAACAGCACCAACTTCTGTCTGTGGCCTTCTTCTAACTCTCAAAGGCATCCAACTCTGCCAACTGTAATGGATTGTGGGATATGCTTCCCAAATTTGGCTATTTGCAAGAATTTGTCACCATCCTCTGCTTGCTTCATGGTGACATTCAAGTGGTGATGTCCACCATTCAATAAGATCATGACTAATCTGATTTACTTCACATTCCTGCTTATCCCTGATGAACTTTCATCCCTTTACTATCAAAACTCTGCCTTAGAAATAGAGTTGCCCATTTGAAACAGACATGAGGTGATTTTTTTTTTCTCAGTGGGTTATGAGGTTTTGAAACTCTTTCCACTGCCTTTGAAGGTGGGGTGGATAAATTGTTGGTAAACAAGGCATGAGGGGGTTAGTGGTGCTAGGTTGAATGTGTATTTGTGGTTACAATCCGATCAACCGTGATCTTATTAAATGGTAGATTAGAGTTGAGGTGCCAAATAACCTATTTCTGCCCCTTGTTCGAATATTTGTATCTGAGTGCTGTGTAGTCTGTCACAATTCGAATTTTTTTTATCCTTACTGTCAAAATTTACAATTTCGCATTTTCCCACACTATAGTCTTTTTGCGAGGTCTTTACCCCTCACACAACCTACCTATATCTTTAAATATCCTCTTTAGTCCTTTTCACAACTTTGGTTTCCTAACTGACATTGTGTTATCTGAAAAGTTTGCAAGTGTACTTTGAGTCTCTTCATCCAAGTCATCTATATAAATTGTTAAAAGTTGAGCCTGCCAACTGCTCCCTGTAGCACACCATCTTACCAATGAGAAATTGCCCTTTCATGCCGACTCTGTTTCCTGTTAGCTAGCCAAACTTCTGTCCTTGCTGGTGTTGCCCCTATGCTCTATCCATAGCAGATATTTGTTGTGATGGAATGACTAAATGAATCATTCTACACTCAGGTCCACTTCCAGCATCAGTTTATTGTTTACATCTGTGGGATGAAAATCTCTGGCAGTGCAGAAGTGTCTCCACTGAACAAAGAGAAACATACTTTTTTTATGCATTTGTTTTTAGTCCACCTTTGCCTGTTACAAACCAATCATATTATTAATTGATTGCATACTCGTCCAATCAGGTTAACCATATGACTCTGTGATCAGTCGATGGACAGCTCTAAGTTTTCCCATTATCTTATGATGTTTACCAGACCCTCATATCACATATTCTCGGGCCTCCACAATATATCTTATTCATCACATTTCAGGTTGTGCTCCTATACCAGTTATTCAGTACTCCCTGCTAAAGGGAATTCTGCCTGAGACTGAATATCCACAGAAATACAGTTAAATTCCTTAATGTCTGTATATTTAAAACTCAATTTTTAACATATATAACCTGTTCAAAGTTTGTGCGAAGATTTGTAGCTCGGGTGCTCGTTGTTGTGGTTCTGTTCGCCGAGCTGGAAATTTTTGTTGCAAACGTTTCGTCCCCTGGCTAGGCGACATCGTCAGTGCTTGGGAGCCTCCTGCGAAGCGCTTCTTTGATGTTTCCTCCGGTGTTTATAGTGGTCTGTCCCTGCCACGTCCGGTTGTCAGTTTCAGCTGTCTGCTGTAGTGGTTGGTATATTGGGTCCAGGTCGATGTGTTTGTTGATGGAGTTTGTGGATGAATGCCCTACTATCATAGGGCAAGCCAGACAGAGAACAGCCAGGGAATTCCTAGAGGCATGGCATTCATCCACAAACTCCATCAACAAACACATCGACCTGGACCCAATATACCAACCACTACAGCGGACAGCTGAAACTGACAACCGGAAGCGGCAGGGACAGACCACTATAAACACCGGAAGAAACATCAAAGAAGCGCTTCGCAGGAGGCTCCCAAGCACTGACGATGTCGCCTAGCCAGTGGACGAAACGTTTGCAACAGAAAGTTCCAGCTCGGCGAACAGAACCATATATAACCTGTGTCTACGAATACCTGGGGGTCTTAACTGTTGCAAGTCAGACCTTTCCCTTCTAATCAATGATCAATACCAGATTTTGGATCAACCTGGTATGAACACTTCTATCAATATTTTTCAAGGATGTTTCTTAGCAAATTGTCTCTGTACTGGCAGCAGCTGCATTTTGCTTCTATTCAATAGGACCCTTTTCATTTTCTATTTGCAAGACTCTTTTGTCTGCTATCCTAAACTTGTTACCTTGAGTATACTCCTTCTATAAATGCTACCATTGCTTTGGCTAATAATTTAATTTTAAATATCAAACTAGACAAGCTGCTATTTCAGTTAAAAAATCTTCCTGAGCCACTGTCAAATCAGAACCACTTTCAGTCATTTTATGCTGCTTTAGACATGGGCAGCCTTCGCATGTTCCTTTCTCAAGCACCTTCAGTAAATTGGTTAAATGTTATTTCCTCTTCAGAAACCCATGTTAATTCTGCCTGATTAATTTTAAACTTTTTCAAGTGCACTGCTATAAGATCCTTAGCAAAAGTCATTTAGAATCTGTTATTAATCTCCAAACTTGGGTGTTGCTTTATCCTGTTCTGCTCCAAAAATATGTTTCACTAGAAAATATGTTTCAAGGAACATATTCAGAAGGTTTTCATGTTACTTGCTTGGTATTTCAAATATGATTTGTTGTTTCAGGTTTTTGATAAAGAAGTGAAAAGCTATGTTTATATACTGGAAGGCAGCAGTCAGAGAAACAAGATGCAATTGCCGAAGGACAGCAAACAGTCACGTAAGTGATTGAGCAACTTTTTCAAAGTGACCTGTTTATTATCACTTGCACATGATGTATACAGAATAACAATCAAGGTAGAAGCTTGAAACTAATAGAAAAGTCATAGATGTCTACACTTTATCCGTATCTAACTATTTTGTTTAATTATATTTGAAGGTACTTTTATGTTCTGTTCAAGAGAAATCATCAGCAGTGTTTCAATGATGAGTTATCTACATGAGAAGAAGGAACTTGCAATTAAATAACAAAGGGTTTATAACTTTGTTAATGAAGGAGAACCATTACTTAATACGTGAAAGATATATATATATATCTATCTATCTGCAGAGCATGTTTTCAAAGATACTCTTTAAATAAGAAGATGCAAATTCTGCATTATATTAAAAGTTAGAAATTATTAATTTGCCATTCTTTTATTTAGGAAAAGATGCAGACAAATACACATGCATTTTTAAAAACAATTTGTTGTGACTTCATCAGTCAGAAATGATAGTGAAGGTTGGAGTTATATGAAATTAAACCAAAGTGTGTTGAGTTGTTTATACCACCGGATGCAGACTTCCAATCACAGAAATACACCTTGACCATTGCCCTCTGCTTCCTACCACCCTGTCAATTCTGTGTCCAATTTGCCAAATTTTCTTGGATTCCCATGGGCTCTTAGCTTCATACCCCCTTATCCCATGAGGACCTTATCAAAAGCTTTGCTGAAGTCCTAATAAACTACATTGAGTACATTGCTTTCATCAATGCACTCGGTTACCTCTTTGAAAAATTCAATAAAATTATATCACCTGTGACCTCCCCTTACCTAACCATGCTGTCTATTCTTAATTAATACCTGACTCTGAGTGTAGATTAATTCTGCTCTGAGTTGCTTCCAGCAGTTTCTCCACCACTAATTTTGGACTGATTTCCTGGTTTATCTCTTGCTTTTTTTCTTGAATAACACCACATTAACTGTCCTCCAGTCCTCTGGCACCTCTCCTGTGGTCAAAGAGGAATTGAAAATTATTGTCAACACACCTGCTACTTCCTCTTTTTCCTCACTCAGCAGCCTCGGAAGCATTTTCATCTGACCCTGAAGATTTATCTACTTATAAACCTGCCACATCACTTAGAACGTCCTCCTTAGAACATGTATGCTTATAGCTTTAAGTATATCACAGTCCTTCTCCCTTCAGTGCTTAAACCTTAGCTTTTGACTCTGCTGAGGATGTTCGGACAACTTGGATTCCGACTTTAGATTCTTTGTTTCTTTCCTTTTTTTGTTGGATTGATCTTCATATTGTTTATTTCTTTTTTCTGATGTGTTTCACATACCAATTCATTCCTTATTTCAGCACAATCTTTGTTTCTTCACTGTATCTCTTTTTGGACATTGGCACCACTGAATCTTTTATTTCTGAGGCCAATAAAAAAGGTCACAATGATTCATTTTTCTTGCATAATTATTCCCATTGCATTACACCTTTAATGAAAAAGAGAGAACTTTTCGCAAAGTTTGAACAGGAAACATAGCTGAATTCTGACAACACAAAGTTTACTGAAGTAAATTGAATACAAGTGAAGCAGGAACAAATACAAGTGTTCACAAAATGGGGGTGTAGTCGACAGCCCAGAAGGTTACCTCAGTACAATAGGACCTTGACCAGACGAGCCAAGGAGTGGCAGATGGAGTTTAATTTGGATAAATATGAGGTGCTGCATTTTGGAAAGAAAAATCTGGGCAGAACTTATACATAGGTATGATCCTGGGGAGTATTGCTGAACAAAGAGATCTTGGAGTGCAGGTTCATAGTTCCTTGAAAGTGGAGTCGCAGGTAGATAAGATAGTGAAGAAGGTGTTTGATATACTTTCTTTTATTGGTCAGAGTATTGAGTATAGGAGTTCGGAGGTCATGTTGCAGCTGTACAGGATATTGGTTACGCCACTTTTGGAATACTGTGTTCAGTTCTCGTCTCCCTGCTATAGGAAGGATGTTGTGAAACTTGAAAAGGTTCAGAAAAGATGTACAAGATTGTTGCTAGGGTTGGAGGTTTGAGCTACAAGGAGAGACTGAATAGGCTGGGGCTATTTTTTCTGGAGGGTCGGGGCTGAGGCGTGACCTTCTTGAGGTCTATAAAATCATGAGGGCCTTGATAATGTGAATACCAAGGTTGTTTTCCCAGGGTAGCAGAGTTCATAACCAGAGGGCATAGGTTGAAGGTGAGAATAGAAAGATTTAAGAAGAGACTTGAGTGCCAACATTTTCAGGCAGAGAGTGCTGCGCATATGGAATGAGTATGTGGTAGAAGCTAGTACAATTACAACATTTAAAAGTCTTCTGGATGGGTGTATGAATACGAAATGTTTATGGACCAAATGCTGGCAAACGGGACTAGATTACTTTAGGCTATCTGTTCGGCTTGAATGAGTTGGACTGAAGGGACTGTTTCTATTCTGTAAGTCTCTATGACTCTAATTCACCATGATGCAAACTGATAAATAAGAATGACCTTTAGGGCAGTTTGATCAGATTCATAATGCATTATCAATTATAAATGGATACAGTTTGATGTAATTAGGTTGTCTATATGTTAGTCCTTGAGAGATATCACACAGAGAGTCTGGTTACTTTTGAGACAGATATCTTGAAGTTTATGAATAGATAATTGTACAAATGCAGTCTTGATTCCTTATACTGCCATTACATTATGTGTATAATTGACTGGAAAACTGTTCAGTCAATTGATTGTACAGAGTTATTTGGAGATCTTTTATACTAGAATGTCACGTGATGTCATTCAGGTGTCTTAAAATCCTTCTGTCTTTGAGATTTGTGCAATAATACAACATTTAAGAATCTTGAAAGATATTGGACAAAGATGTGAAAAGTTTGATTCTGAGGAATGGGAACATTGGTCAAGGATAAATAACTACAGCTACTGTAGTTCTGCATTTGTCATCTAAGCACCTCAATACTTGTTAAAGTGTCACAATGTGAAGACATTAATAATGTTTTCAGTTAATCACCATGTGTCACTTCCATGGCCTTAAATGGCCACAAAAAGATCTGCTTTATTTAATCTCACCTGAAACATCAACCCTGGTTTCTTTCCATAGAAGCTGCTCCACCTGCAAAGTTTACTTTTGAACCTTTTTTGGGTTTTGTATAAAATTTCCAGCATCTGCAGTATTTTGCTTGTGTTTAGTGGTATAAAAGATATTTTCTTCGTATGTACAAATTCCCTGTGACCCTGGTCACTTTACCAGGATTATGTTACCGACATTATTCAGTTTTCCCTGAGTTTCGCAGCCATAGCACCTTTTGCACGTTTGAACAATGAGAAACATACTTAAGGATGAATATTTTAAGGATATTTTCACCTAATCAGTTTGAAATTGGGTCCTGGAGGTAAAATCACAATTTGTAAACCAATAACTCTTCCAAACTGGTAAGCACTGCCTCTTGAAGGACATAGGCAGCCAATATCTGGGAACACCACCATCAGCAAGCTTCACTCCATGTCACTCACCATCATGACTTGGAAATTTCTCACTTTCCTTCAGTGTTGTTGAATAAAAATCCTGGAACTTTCTCCCTAATGACTTTGTGGGTGTTCCTACTGCAATGATTCAAGAAAGCAACTTACCCCTACTTTTTTCAAGGACAACTAAGGCTAGGCAATAAATGCTGGCCCAGCCAGCAACTCTCATATCATGTGAATACAAGAAGTGGAAAGTATCACAAATTGCTGGAAAGGTGCAAAATATTTAATTCTGAAATTAAAAGGATTTTAAAGTCACAATTAACTTAGAATAATCTTGTGCTCAAACGAATAAAAGAAATTATTGTAAAACGTAAGAGATGCTGAGTTTTGAAACAGTGCGATGAAAAGTGTTGTCTTTAGTGTGGGTCTGCGAAGATGTTCAAAATAACTTATTTTGCAAAATTATTTAAGTTATTTGTAAGATTGGAGGAGAATAGAGTGTTGAACTGTAACTTTTAAACAACTTGTCTAGCATTTTTAACCTAATGAACTGTCCTAAGGCACTTCACAGGAGCATTCTAAAACTGAGTATGATACTGAGCAACACAAGGAGAAATTAGATTAAATGAGCAATAGTTTGGTCAAATAGGTAAGTTTGAAGATGTGCATTAAAGGAGGAAAGCAAGATAAAGAAGTGAAAAGGAATAGATGTGTGGTGCCAGAGCTTTGAGTCTGTGCATCTGCAGGCATAGCCACTCACCTTGATCAAAATATAACTATGTTTAAACTTTAACTTTTATTGTATTTCATACTACTAAGTTTTGGCGTTTTATTAGTGATGGCACAAAAATACACTGGAGCCTAAGAATAAATATAATACAAATAGGCCAAACAAATTCAGTTTACTATTTCTGTTCTATGACGTTTACTTTCACTAGTCGTTGTGAGATTTTTGTTTCCATGCTGTCATTTTTGCAAAAGACTTTCGTAATGTTCATGGAATTTGTTCATGGAATGCCCTGCCAGTAGCAGTGGTGGACTCTCCCTCTTTATGGGCATTTAAGCGGGCATTGGATAGGTATATGGAGGATAGTGGGTTAGTATAGGTTAGGTGGGCTTGGATCGGCGCAACATTGAGGGCCAAAGGGCCTGTACTGCGCTGTATTCTTCTATGTTCTATGTAATAAAAATGTTGGCAAAAACCAGGAAGGCAGATGAAGGTAGCTCCACTGAACTTACATGGTTGACTTGAAATTTTTATTTGTGGTATTTTCTTGCATTTACCTAACTAAAAAGGTTCAATAAATTCATAATACTTTTTTCATTTTATTATTTGAAACATAATTTCTTTTCAGCTCATTATTGTCATCAGACATAAAGGTAATATGCCTCATAATGAGCGCAGAGGCAATGATATTAGTGTCTAGACAAATTGATTTTCATCGGTGCGTTGGCATTTGAACACACCAACTTTTGTGGGTCAGGCAAGGATTTGAAATAATTAGCAATTCCATAGGGATTTAGTGATGTTTTCTGACGATAATTGTGTTTTCAGAAAAGTATATGTAATAAGATGAGGAGATGCTAATGTGTGATTTGCCTGAGTAACAGTAAGTCTGAGTTAGGACTGACTTGGTTTGCTTGCATACTGTTTTCTATATCTGCCCCTGCTTTCAAGATGATCCATGTAAACAAAAGTATGCAGTAATAGAAGTGTGAACTGTTAGAGCTAGGGGCTAATGAAGAAAAAAAATTACGTGTCAGAGGAAACTGATATAGAAGTAAAGCAGTTGGAATCTGAACAAAAAAGCTTTAAATTAGTCCAGTAAAGTAAAATAAGGGACAGAGAATGTGGCTTTCGGAGAATTGAGAATGTGGACCAGCAGAAACAATATCATTTTCCTCAAAAAAGGTAGCAGCATGTTTGTATACTGATCTGATATTACTTGTCCTATCAGCAATGCACAGATTTTATTATTTACTAGAAAAGAATGAAGTAATAACAATGCAATCTGTTTTATCATTATCCCCCTGCAATAGCATGTTGGAAATCAAGCCCATGATTCCTGAAGTCATCATGAAAACTTTAAAACAATTTTATCAAAGTATGCAAAATTCTCCTGTTTCCTGTCATTTAGACCCAGGTTAACAAAAAACATGGACCAGGTTTCTGTACTAACTAAGAATTGCTATTTATTACAAATAAATAGATTCTAACTGCGGGTAAACAAGTATGAACAGTTGGCATATATCTCTGCTAATTAAAACTCTCCATACACGTACATTCAGACTAAGAAAAAAAATTGATGATGTGGGTGGAGAGAAAAACTGGAAAGCGGTTCAATGGTCCCTGTGTACATGATTCACTGAGATAATTCTTTTGGCTTACCAGGAGCTGCTGCTACTTAATCTTTCTTCTCCAGGCTCTTTCATTGGCTTGCAAGAAGACAGTGACCGGTTTGCAACTTTTAAAGCATCTGACATGTCTATTGAAAACAACAGTTAATACAGCTTATGAGGAAAAATAAACTGGCTTTCTCAGGCTTTCGATTTTTGTACTCATTATTAGCGGCAGTACCTCCTAAATGTGAATGACTCTCTTCCACCCTCAGGGTGAGTCCATAAGTGGCTGCATAGATTGATGTGGCTTCTGCAGACTCTGCCACAATTGGGGAAGATGGTGGGGTGGGTGGGGCATTGCCGTGGCAGTGCGTCCTTAGGCAATTTTCGTCTGGCTTCTACTTTTTCCCAACAGCAAGTCTCTCAGTGATTGACGCCATGCCAGATGCTGCTCCTTTCACTTTGAATGGTCTTGGCCCAGTGATGCCCAGTTGTCTGTGGGAATGCCACATTTTGCCACTGAGACTCTGAGGGTGTCCTTGGAGTGCTTTCTCTATCCATCTGGAGTATGCCTTCAGTTTTGGAGTTGGGAGTACAGTGCCTACTTGGGGAGTCTCATGCTGATCTTGCAGACAACGTGCCGTTCCCAGCCCATCGCAGTCGATCAAGAGTGGTCAGTGACTTGATGCAGGAGCTGTTGGCCTGGATGCAGATGCTGGTGTTGGTGCATCTGCCTTCCCAAAGCTCTCTTGACCATATTCTATTCTACGAGAAAGTGAGGACTGCAAATGCTGGAAATCAGAGCTGAAAATGTGTTGTTGGAAAAGCGCAGCAGGTCAGGCAGCATCCAAGGAGCAGGAGAATCGACGTTTCGGGCATGAGCCCTTCTTCAGGAAGGGCTCATGCCCGAAACGTCGATTCTCCTGCTCCTTGGATGCTGCCTGACCTGCTGTGCTTTTCCAGCAACACATTTTCAGCTCATATTCTATTCTACACTAAGTACCTGATCAAGTCATCACTGCATGCTTCTGAATCTACAATGATTCCAGGTCCTCAAATACCTATCTTAAATTTTATATTCTCATGTTCTTATGTGCAAATCAATCTCCTAGCTTATTTCTGCACCATCCTTTATATCCCTTGGAACTTTGTCTCTCCAGCCTTTGTCATCCTGTGCTCCTTTGCACCACTGATGGCAACAGGCTTTCAGTTATCTTTGCCCTAAACTCTGAAATTCCCCCTCAGTATCTCATTGCAATGTCATCTCGCTCCATCTTTAAGACCTTTTGTTAAAGTTATTTCTTTGCCCATATTCCTCTCCTTATGTATCCTCTTGTTAAAGCTTTGAGGTTGAAGACACAAACTGGTCAGTCTTCAAATGCAAATTTTTTAAACTTGTATTAATTTTTTGATGTACAACTTTGCTAAATCACCTTAATGTGAGATAATTTTGAGCGATTTGACCATACTTTTTTAACTGCATCATAGAAAAATATTCCTGAGCACTAAAATTCTATATTCAACGCAGCCTTAAAAGTTTCTAAATCATTTTATGACTCTGACTTCAAAAAGTGCTGCTGTGTCAGAATGTTGAACATAGAACTGTACAGCACAGGAACAGACCCTTCAGCCCACAACATTGTGCCAAACATGACACCAAATTAAACTAATCACTTCTGCCTGTCCTTGATCCATATCCCTGTCTTTCTTGCATATTCATGTGCTCAACTAAGAGTCTCTCAGATGGCCCTATTGTATCTACCTCCTTCACCACCCTTGGCAGTGTGTTCCAGACTCCTACCACTTTGTGTTTTAAAAAAACTTGCCCCTCACATCTTAAATGCATGCTTCCAAGTTTTAGACATTTCAGCTCTTGGGAAGAAGATTCTAATCTATGTATGCATTTCATAATTTTATAGACTTCTATTAAGTCTCCTCTCCACCTCCCCCACTCCAGTGAAAACAAACAATCTAAATTTTTCTAACCTCTCCTTACAGCTGATACCCTTTAATCTAGCTGGCATCCTGATAAATCTCTTCCGCACCCTCCCCAAAGTCTCCACATTCTTCCTGTAATGTGGTGACTAGAATTGAACGCAATAATCTTAAGTGTGGCCTAACCAAATTCTATAAGGCTGCAACATGACATCCTGTCTCTTGCACTCCATTTCCCAACTAATAAAGGCAAGCATGTCATATGCCTTCTTTACCACACTATCTACTTGTGTAGCATCTTTTGGGGAGCTGTGGATTTGAACCCCAAGATTCCTCTACATCAATGTTGTTCAGAGTCCTGCCATTAACTGTATATTTTCCTTAACATTTGATCTTTCAAAGTGCAGCACCTCACACTTACCCGGATTAAACTTCATCTGCTATTCCTTCTCCCATATTTGCAACTGATCTATATCCTGCTGTATCATTTGATAACCTACACTATCCACAACTCCACTGATCTTTGTATTGTCTGCAAACTTACTTACCCACCCATCTACATTTTCATCCAAGTCATTTATGTATCACAAACATTAGGGATCTCAGTCGAGAGTTTCCTGGATTTTCCCTGTTTCCCTTCTTCAACAAAGGAACAATATTAGCTACTCGCCAGCCCTCTGGGATACCTCCAGTGGCGAATGAGAACTCAAAGATCTTGGTCAAGGCCCCAGCAATCTCTTCTCTTGCCCTTCTCAATAGCCTAGGGTAGATATCATCAAGCCCCAAGGTCTTACCCACCTTAATGCTCTCAAGAGACCAAACCCCAGTTCTTTCTTGAACTCAAAATGCAGTAGCATATTAACATCCTCCACACAAATCTCACTATTCTCCATATCCTTTTCCTGGGTGAATACTAATATTAAGTATTCATTTAGGATTTCACCCACATCCTTTGCCTCCAAGCACGAGTTTGGTTCTTTATCCTTGAGTGGCCCTACCTTCTCCCTAGTTATTCTCTTGTTTTTAATGAATGTTTAGAATGTCTTGGGATTCTCTTTAACCCTGCTTGCTAAGGTCATTCCATGGCCCTTGCTCTTCTAATTGCCCTACTTGAGTTATTTCCTTAACTTTTAATATCCCTTACTAGCCTTGTCCAATTTTAGCTTCCTAAACCTTACATCTGCTTCTAGTTTCCTTTTTGACTAAATTCACAAACTCCTTCCTTATCCAAGGGTCCTTTTGCCATCCTTATTCTTCCTCCTTATTGAAACATGCCTGTCCTGAACTCTCATCAGTAAGTCTTTAAACTATTCCTACATGTCAAATCTGGACTTGCCTGATAACAGCTCCTCCCAATTAACACTAACATAATTTTCCCTCCCCTAATTTAGTATCTTTCCACAAGAAACCATCCCAGATAAATTTATAAACTCCTACAAATGTATAGCAAAAAAAAAATTGTTTTGAAAATGTGTAACTTGAGCCATAATGAATTGCCAAGCATATATGTTAAAGAATGTTTTCATTTGATTTCAGTAGTTTTGTCCTGGAGCTGGGAGAAACCAATTGCAATCAAATCATTACTTGTTAGTAACATAATTTTAAATGTAATGAACCAGACAGATTGTAGATGTTTCTGACTCTAGTGTGTATTAAAATTGTATGTTTTTTTAATTAATCTGAATCACAAGCCATTAAAACAATGCATCAGACAGAAAAATAGTCATTTTAGTCTTGCAATACATCTTTAATGTTGTAATTATGGACCCTTTGTCACAATAGTCCAAGAAGGAAAATGTTGCACTCGTTTTATTTTTGCATATTATTTCACTTAACATAGTAACATCACATTGTTGTCACTGAATGGTGCTGCAATAAGTGTCTGTTTGAAAATATATTCAGTTTTGCTTCCCCTTCTGGATGCTCAAGTGTATAGTAAAGACTATTTTTATTTTTGAATTAAAAATGGGAAAATATACTGCTTTCATCCAAGGAAGCTATTTGTTTTAAGAGACCTTACATATTATGAGTTGTATATGCAGGGTTGCCTTATTTGAGCTGTGAGGGAGAGTTCCAGATAAATTGTACTGCCTGTGTTTTCAGGGCGGTTCTGTCCAGAGATGGTCTTTTGTTTGACTTTTCCATTGGTATCAGTTGTTCTGGGTTCAGGAGTGCTCATCATTTTAACAAACTCTTGACTGGTTCCTGGCAAGATGGCTACAGCCTATGTATGGACAATACATCTATACTACAAAGAGAAAGTAACCATCTTTATTTCTCTCTCTTCTGTGTGTACCTCATCTCTAACCTGTGAGCTGCTCTCTCTGCTGAAAGGAAAAGAGCAAACCATGTACAGAGAGAGACTTAAAGGGTAAATTCTCAACCAGTGATAAATGACCTCCTATTATCACCTAAGAGTCAGAAGGAATAAAACAACTCTGTCTGTAATCTGGGCAATGTTTCCCTGAATTTTAGTTTTCATCCGCTCAAAGCATTCTTGCCTCTTTGTGCATGTGTGTGTGTCTGTCTGTGTATGGGATTTTTGTTTTAAAAAGGGTAGTATTTAAATTATAGAGTTATAAATAATTTGTTTGCAATTAATTATAGTTTACTTGTTAGTGAAGAGAACCTGATGCGTGTATTCCTTTAAAGTGAATCAGTCAGTCAGGTAAAATTGGGAAATTCAGTGGTTTGTTCGAATTTTCACAGTTGTGATGACTCCAGGCATGGTACAGCTTGATTTCCTGCACGATGTCCAAGTGAGTTATATACTTGCATTACCTGACAGTTTACAAAGAACAATGTGACAAAATAGCTCGACCTTTTAAAAATTTAACTGCAGAATAAAAATTTAAGTGTCCAGTAACAGAAATCTGATCTATAGTTATCTCTGGTAGAAAGAGAAATATCAATACAGGGTCATAAATTTTCAAGTAGACAAAGTAAGGGTGGAGGGGATAAATCAGCAACAGATACACATCAAATGTACAAAAATACTGCTTCATGTAGATTTGGTATTCAGTTGACAAATAAACAATGAGCTATTTCCTCACTGTCCACAGAATAAAACACTTATTCTGTCGAGATAAACATGTCCTTTGAGGTAAGCCATGATGTAACAATGATCTCAATAGTCATGTACTAGTGCTTTAGGAGGTCGGAACCTGCACATAGAGCATGCTGCTCCTTAGCCTTGCCATCATGCACAGTCTGTTAACAAAGACTTTTTAAAAAAGTAGCCCAAAAGTCTGACTTGAGTTGTGTGAAGATCCAGTAAACCCAAAAACAACATCTTCCAGGCAAAACAGTGATTTATAGTTTTCCTTTCAATCTTGTCTGTTTTAATGGCTGCTCACACTTGTGGTCCCAACCTACACTGGAGTGACTAAACATAGTACAGGTGCCTATGTGGAACACTTCCATTCTTTTTGAAAGCTTGGTCTGCAGTTCTGTTGGCCTGTCATTTTTAATTTCCTACCTGGCTGTCATGCTGACATTTCTATTCTCAACCTATTGAAGTGTTCCAGCAAGGCTCAAAGTAACTTCCAGAAACAATACCTCTTCTTTACAGCCTTCTAGACTCAACATTTTAAGTTCAACAATTTCAGACTGTAACCTCTATCCCTTATATTGTTTTCTTTTCTTTTTGACGCTTGTCAATGTATGATTAACTATGCTTTAGATCCTTGATGGATATAGCATCACACACATCCTGTGCCTAATAGCTTTAGCGGCAGGTTACTGCTGAACTTTGATCCTACCATGCCATTGTTTCCATGAGCATGGCTCACTTTATCCCAAATAGTACATGTCTTCTTGAGATTTACCACCAGGAGTTTCAGTGTTGTTCTTTGCTTTGTTAACATGAACACATCTTTTGCCCAGTTAAAATTCTACTTCATTGTAGCAATAAACATCCTCTACCTTTGGTAGGGCAGTGTGGTCTCTCTTGTTTTGAAGGTCTTGTTTATCGCGGTTTTGCACCACAATCATGTAGGCAATGCGTGTGCAATAGGGGCAGTTAGCAACACATCTGCTGAAGGCACTTTTTTTATTTGTTTCTTTTCTTGCTCATTTCCATTCTCTTTGGCTGTAGAGGGCTAGCCTCTCTGTCATCAATCTCTCCAATATTCCTTGCTATCCTTTTCTTTTGTCCTTGTGGCCCCCATCGTGGCTCAAAACCTATTACACTCCTACTTCTGATAGAAGGATCACACTCCTGAAATGCCTCAGCAAATACTGCCAAACCCTGAGTACTTTCTCCAGCAATTTCCTGTTTTTATTTTATTTTTCTACATTCCCACGTAGATAAATGCTATTATTTTAGCTGTCCTGGACTAACATAGCTGGGGATGCAACTAGCTCTGGAGCAGAAACCGTCTTTCTTATAGCTGAGATATTGTTAGGACCAAAGATGTTTGCTGTATCCAGTACTTTCAGCCATTCCTTGGAGAGAATTGAATTGGCTGCTCTGGCATCTGTGAAACTAGGGTTCTTGGGAGGACGTTGAGATGGATTTTCCACTTGGTATTTCTGGCTGAAGATGGCTTCAACAGCATAGAGAACAGCAATTTATACGAAGCCTGCCCCTTTGTTTAATTGTCCAACATCACTCATAACTGGGAAATATCAGGGCTGCAGAACTTGATCAAAAGTGTTTGGTTGTAATGTTGTTTCACTTCCTCTAATGTGGTTTGCTTCTGCATGCATGTAGTCCTATGTTGCTTTTAGAAGTTTAGCACCTCATGTTTAGTTATGCATGGTACTATCCTTGACATGCTTTCTTGCACTTTTTTGGACGAGGGGTTTCCCTTAGCTTGATGGTAATATTAAAGTGTAGGGTATGTTAAGTCTTAAGTTTATAGCCTGTCACATCAGAGACTAAAGTGTGACTTCGAGATTGTTGGTTGAATCTAATATAGTTGGAAGATTTGATGTTTTCTTTTTTAACAGCTGCCTCTTCAATCTGTAGAGTTTATAACAAAGATGCTGTGTAATTTGACTAAAAAGCTAAGAGGAGACTTGGGTTCTGAAAATGTCGGTGTCACTGAGTGCAGAAAGGATATCTTTGTTTGGTTAATAGTGACTCAAATAGTAAGATGAAAAATATTTGTTTATTTTTTGGCATGTAATTAGTCAAATGGAATTTACATGTGCTATAACATGACTGACAAAGTTGTAAGCATAAATTAATTTTGTTTTTGGCACTGTCCATTAAGTAATATGAAACCGTCATATTTCAAGGCTGTTTTTTTTTTGGACATTATTCTGTGAAATTATCTTCTCCAGAAAACAGTGGATGCCATGTCATCTTTTGTATTCAAGATCTGCTGGTACACCACGCCCTCATCTCCATCCAGGGCCCGGAACAGTCCTTCCAGGTGAAGCAGAGGTTCACCTGCATCTTCTTCAACCTAGTTTACTATCCAGTGCTCTCAATGTGGTCTTCTCTACATTGGGGAGACGAAACGTAAAGTAAGGGAACATTTTACTGAGTATCTCAGCCAGGCCTGCAGGGGTCGACTTGACCTCCCATTCACTACCCATTTTAATTCCCCTTTCCATTCCCTTTCCGACAGTGCTAACCACGGTGGCTCAGTGGTTAGCACTGCTGCCTCACATTGCCAGGGACCCAGGTTCGATTCCAGCCTTGGGTGACTGTGTGGAGCTTGCACATTCTCCCCATGTCTGCGTGGGTTTCCTCTGGGTGCTCTGGTTTCCTCCCACAGTCCAAAGACCTGCAGGTCAGGTGAATTGGCCATTCTAAATTGCCCATAGGTGTATTAGTTTGGGTTGGTGTGGACTTATTGGGCCGAAGGGCCTGTTTTCACACTTTAGGGAATCTAATCTAATCCTTGGCCTCCTCCGTTGCCACAACGAATCAGACCACTAATTGGAAGAGCAACATCTCATCTTCTGCCTGGACAGCCTATAGCCTGAAAGACTCAACATTGAGTTCTCCAATTTCAAATAACCTCCCTTCCTATCACCCGACTGCCTTCCCTCCCGTCCATTCCTCTCATCAACCCTTCCTTCTAGCCACTCAAAGGATTCATTCCTCCCATTGATCAACAGGTCATCCTCTCCCTATGTTCACTTATCCCCACCCTGCCCACCCCCAACCCCTTAATCGGCAGCACCCCTTACACCCACCACCAAGTCCTGAAGAAGGGTTACACCCAAAACACTGACTTCTCCACCTCCTGATGTTGCCTGGCTTGCTGTGTTCTTCCAGACTCCTGCTTGTCTACCTTAGAATCCTGCATCTATGGTTTTGTTTCGTCTCTAAGTGCACTATGGGGGTAGACAGAAAAGTGAAGTTGAGACCATAATCAGATGATTTTTTTGAATGATGGAGCAGACTCAAATGCCCTTCAATTCCCACTCCATCAACCAATGGCCTGCTGTTAATCCTTGGTATTCTGTGCTGCCAATTTAATGTTAATTTCTGTTTTTCATACTGCTACATTATCAGGAGTGTCAGGAATTGAAATAAATAGATTAATCAACATTGCTGGGCACTTAAATTGCTAACATTAGGATACGAACAAGCTACGCATATCCTTAGGGTATATGATCTCTTGGAACTTATTTCATTGCCTTTGGAATTGGATAGAAATATCCAGTTATTTTCAGTGAATTGGCTTAAAACTTTAAAAAATTTTTACTTACCTCTCCCAAGACAGAAAATACTGTGGAGTATTAATACCGAGTTGCACCGTGATGGTTTGGAAAAAGCTTTAGTCTTTTTGCATATTGAGAACACTTGCAGTATTGTGGAAAACTGGAGGGAATTTATTTATAAAATTGGTTACCACTATATTTATAAACCCTTAGTAAGGCATTTTTTAGTACCTATGTTATACCTTCCTAACAAAACTAATCATTATTTGAAAGTTGTTACATTTTACAGAGGGCCCTATGGAAATCTGACATAACTCCTGAAGGCAGTCAACAATGTTTTTGATTTATGTCTTAAAAGGTTTGAAGGTGATAGCTTGGATTTAACTTACTAATTATATCTAAAAGCCTCAGGCAGTGTGTGTAATAACTATTGGGGAAAAACAAAATTGCCAAGTCCTGTGCTTCTGACGGATAATATGCAGTGAACAACAAAGGAAGTTGTCAAACTGTGTATATCAGATAAATGAATTAGGAAGCCACAGTATGACAAGGCAAGTACTCAAATTGTGAAGCAAGCAAACAAACTGCATTTACTTTCAGCAATTAAAAGAAATGTTTGATCAAGAGGAAAAAAAAACGATGACAAAATAGTGGAGAAATACCTATGTTTAAGAATAAAAGATAGAATACACTTTCAGAAACCTTGGAGCACCTGCAGGTTGTCTTTTGCAGAGCAGGTGATCGCCAGCTGTGTTAATTTACATGCAATCTGTGGAAGTATATCATACGTGCCGATGAGGGCTATGAATGCATAGATGAGACAGGTACATTGCTGTACAATAAAGAATTTCGCAATATTTTGCAAAATAAAACAACTGCATCACAGAATTTTTACAGCACAGAATGAAGTCACTAAGTCTGCCCTGTTGGCATTAGCCCTCTCAATGAACAAATCATTTTGTGCCATTCCCCAGTTTTCTCCCCATAATCCTTAATGATTTTTGTATGCAGATAACAAAAATTCCATTTCAAATACTTCAGTTGAACCTACCTCTGTTGATATATATTTTGATCCACAAATCTGGATGTCACAAGTTTCTGTACAATGGTAGATGTTTTATTATCAGACAGCCGGTGAGAGATTCCAAAATGTCCCCAAAGTAGCTGTGTGTCTACTTGTGTTGACAATTCTCCACGAATCTCTGTCCTACACACAGAGACGGTATATTTTATAGGAATTAAACAAAAGGTATATCAGTCACATGGGTGGTTGTCATCACATAGTTTTAAAGTAGGCAATTATGAATTTATATGTTAATGATATAGAAGATGATATTAGTAATAACATTAGCAAATTTGCTGATGATACTAAGCTGGGTGGCAGGGTGAAATGTGAGGAGGATGTTAGGAGATTACAGGGTGACCTGGACAGGTTAGGTGAGTGGTCAGATGCATGGCAGATGCAGTTTAATGTGGATAAATGTATAGTTATCCAACTTGGTGGCAAGAACAGGAAGGCGGATTACTACCTAAATGGAATTAATTTAGGTAAAGGGGCAGTACAAAGAGATCTGGGTGTTCTTGTACACCAGTCAATGAAGGTAAGCATGCAGTACAACAGATAGTGAAGAAGGCTAATAGCATGCTGGCCTTCATAACAAGAGGGATTGAGTATAGAAGCAAAGTGGTTCTTCTGCAGCTGTACAGGGCCCTGGTGAGACCACACCTGGAGCAATGGGTGCAGTTCTGGTCTCCAAATTTGAGGAAAGACATTCTGGCTATTGAGGGAGTGCAGCGTAGGTTCACGAGACCAATTCCTGGAATGGCGGGATTACCTTACGCTGAAAGACTGGAGCGACTGGGCTTGTATACCCTTGAGTTTAGAAGATGGAGAGGGGATCTGATTGAGACATATAAGATTATTAAAGGATTGGATACTCTGGAGGCAGGAAACATGTTTCCGCTGATGGGTGAGTGCCTAACCAGAGGACACAGCTTAAAAATATGGGGTAGATCATTTAGGACAGAGATGAGGAGAAACTTCTTCACCCAGAGAGTGGTGGCTGTGTGGAATGCTCTGCCCCAGAGGGCAGTGGAGGCCCAGTCTCTGGATTCATTTAAGAAAGAGTTGGATAGAGCTCTCAAGGATAGTGGAATCAAAGGTTATGGAGATAAGGCAGGAACAGGATACTGATTAAGGATGATCAGCCATGAATGATGGTGCAGGCTCGAAGGGCAGAATGCCTACTCCTGCACCTATTGTCTATTGTCTCTCCTTTTCAGAAAAAAAGGACTAAGGGGCAACTTTTTCACTCAGTGTGGTACATGTGTGGAATAAGCTGCTAGAGGAAGTGGTGGAGGGTAGTACAATTGCAAAATTTAAAAGGCATTGGGATGTGTATATGAATAAGATGGGTTTGGAGGGATATGGGCCAGGTGCTGGCAGGTGGGGCTAGATTGGGTTGGGATATCTAGGCAAAAGTGAGGACTGCAGATGCTGGAAACCAGAGTTTAGATTAGAGTGGTGCTAGAAAAGCACAGCAGGTCAGGCAGCATATAATGAGAAAGATGAAATTATGACACAAATAGAAATGAATGAACGTGATGTGATAACCATTATAGAGATGTCCTAAAGGCAAGGGTATGGAATATTCCAAAATATTTGACTGCTGAAAAAATTTAGAATGAAAGGAAAAGGAGAGAGAGTAGCTTTGTTAGGAAAGGATGAGATCAGTGGAGTAATGAGAAAATCTTTTGGCTCAGAAGATCAAGATGTCAAATCAGTTTTGTCAGAAATAAGGAATATCAAGGGAATGAGCGGGTGTAGTTTATAGGCTCTTCAACACTGCGGGAGAGAATATAAATCAATAAATTTGAGGGGGAGAAAATAGCCTAGTGGTATCAGGACTGGACTGTTAATTTAGAGACCCAGACAATGTTCGGTGGACCTAGTTTTGAATCCTGCCAAGGCAGATGGTGAAATTTGCATTCAGTAAAAATCGGGAATTAAGAGTCGAAATGAGGACCACAAATCTATTATTAATTATTGGAAAAAAAACCCATCTGGTTCACTAATGTCCTTTAGGGAAGGAAGCTGCCATCTGTATCTGGCCTACGAGTGACTCCATATTCACAATAATGTGGTTGACTCTTAGCTGCCCTCAGGGCAATTAGGGACAGGCATTAAATACTTACCGAGCTATTGATGCCCTCAACACATGAATGAATTTTTAAAAATTGAGGCTTATAAGAAACGTTCTTTAATTATTTGTCTTTATGTAATATATGTGAACATTATAATGAGTAAATTATAGCCTTGTGAACAAATTCACAGATTATATACAGGCTACTTTCTTAGAACATTTGTCATAGAACCAACCAGGGAGCCAGATATGTTAAACCTGGTAAAGTAAAATGAGGCAGAAATTATTACGTTTAGCAAAGAGTGATCATAGCACAAAAATGCTTTGCATTCAGTTTGAGGATAAGAAACCTAGGTCTGAAACTAGTGTCCCAAACCTAAATAAAGGCAATGACAAAGACATGAAGGTGAAGTTGGCTAAAGGAGACTGGGAACATAGGTTAAAAAGAATGTGTGTAATGGCAGACATTAATGAGTATCGTGGAAATTTTCCCCTGGTTGGAGCCATACCAGACACACAAATGGGGTGCTGGAAAAGATGTACCCTGGTGCATAGGGTCGTAGTAATAGGTTGAGAGGGCAGTTAATTAAGCATTCAGGATCTGAGGGTTTTTTTTAAGAGCAAGGAGGTTATGTTGTTTATTTTTATGACACTCTTTTAGACTCAATTGGAGTATTATGTGCAGTTATGGGTGCTGAACTTTAGGAAGGATGTGAATGAGATTACAGAAGGGTTTCACATGACTGGTTTCAGGGATGAGAAATTTAAGATAAGATAGGTTAGAGAAGTTGGGGACTGGTTCCCTTGGAGAATAGACGTTACAGAGGAGATATGATTGCAGTATTCATAACCATGAGAGAATTGGACAGCAAAAATTAGGAGAAAATGTTCCACTTGTGAAAGGATCAAGAATGAGAGAACATAGATTTAAAGTGATGTAAGATAAACTTTTTTTCACAATGAGTAATTATGGTTTGGAATGGGCTTCTTGGGAGTGTGGTGAATGCAGGTTCAGTTCAAGCATTCTTGAGAGAATAAGGTGGTTACCTGAAAATGAATAATGTTCAGGTTATGGAGAGAAGACAAAAGAATGGCATGATGTACGATGGTCATTTGAAGAGCTGGTGCAGACACAATGGGCTGAATGGGTTCTTTGGGTCTATTAAAGTTCTGTGAATATATCGATTTTATGGGAAGGATCCACTTGACATTGCACACGTGGCAATTGGCAAGGGCACATAAGATTGATGAAATGAACACGTCTCTGAACTGGTGAGGGAGAAGTGATTGTGTTTTAGATCATGGGGCACTGATATCAGTACAGGGTAAAGTAGGGGCTGTACCATTTGGATGGTATGTTACCATCTAGGATCAATATTCTACCGAAATGTATAACTTGGAAAGTAGACAAAGTTAAAAATAAATTTTTAACTTAAAAATCATGGAACACCAGGTTACAGTCCAACAGGTTTATTTGGAAGTACAAGCTTTTGGAATGCCGTTCCTTCGTCAGATAGCTAGATGATGAAGGAGCAGTGCTCCGAAAGCTTGTACTTCCAAATAAACCTGTTGGACTTTAACCTGATATTGTGTGATTTTTAACTTTGTCCACCCCGGTCCAACACTGGCACCTCCACATTTTGGGAGGTAGAGAGAGCTCTAAACTAAATGATGGGTGAGAAGGATCAAGTTTGGGTAGATATAGCAAATCAAAGCAGGAAAGTAAATAGTCAATTGTTGGCCAGAGTTGGCAGGAAGGGGCATACACCAACAATCAAGACTAGATGTTAGAAATAAAACAACAAGACAAAGCGAAAAGGTCAGGAGTTGGATTCACATGTAACATTCATAATAAAATAAATAAATTGATGGCATGTATTAAAGTAAATAAATATGATCTGATTGTCATTACTAAAATATGATTGGGTCCTGAATATTGAAGGGTATATGACATTTAAGAAGAATTAATCTAGGATATTAAGCTAGGAGATATTTAAGTGGATAGCTCCGACTACTGATAAGAAGTATATTCCTACCCTAAATAAAAACTCAAAAAAGAGGACAAACAATACTTAATTTAAATATAAGTAAAAGAAAGTATATACTTGTGCAAAGATGAATGGCAGACCAAATAATTGGACAGAATATAAAGATTGGCAGAATGACTAAAAGATTAATCAGGATGAAGATTTTTAGGATGAGGAAGCTTGCTACAAATGTAAAAATGGAGACTAAATGGTTTTACAAGTATTTCGAAAAGAAAAGCCCAAGTAAGGTCGTAGAGAGATTCAAAGTTAATAGCATACAAAAGGAAATGGCAGATGACGTAAATGGATGTTTTTCTACAGCCTTCACAATAGACGATAAAAGAAACATTCCAGTATAACATTTGTAAATCAGAAGGTAAAAGGAAGATTGAGATTTGGTTAAATTGCAAACTTAAGCACCAGCCGAGGTTCCTTCCCATTCTGCAGTTCACCCTCATACGACATCTTACTAAGCTTAATCACACACTGTGCTCTGAAATACTGTTTCCTGTTTTAAGATGTTTATTAAAACCTATCCATTTACGCAAGCATTTGATTGGCATCCTAACTCTTTCTGTGAGTTTGGTGTTAGATTGTGTTTGCTAATTACTCTAGTGAGGTGTCTTGGGGTTATTGCTACATTAAGACAACAATTTAATTATGTTGTTGCTGCTGATCTTTACATTGGGCTTCAGAGACTCTGGTTTTCTGCAGCTTGTGTGAACTATAATGTGAATATAGAAGTATGGTTAGTAAGTTTTCAGATAACTTCAAAATTGGGGGCATAGTGGACAGTGAAGAAGAGTATCTCAGAGTACTACAGGTCCTTGATCAGATGGGTTAATTGCCTGATGAGAGGCAAATGGAACTTAATTGAAGCAGTGAGTTTGTTTCCATGTTATATGACTATGACTCTGATTGAGCTGCAGGCTGACAAGTCCCCTCGGTCCTGATGGCCTTTGTCTCTAGAGCCTTAAAAGAAGGAGTGCAGGTTCGTAGTTCCTTGAAAGTGGAGTCGCAGATAGATAGGATAGAGAAGAAGGTGTTTGGTATGCTTTCCTTTATTGGTCAGAGTATTGAGTACAGAAGTTGGGAGATCATGTTACGGCTGTACAGGACATTGGTTTGGCCACTGTTGGAATATTGCGTGCCATTCTGGTTTCCTTCCTATCGGAAAGAAGCTGTTAAGTTTGAAAGGGTTCAGAAAAGATTTCCAAGGATGTTGCCAGGATTGGAGGATTTTGAGCTATACGGAGAGGTTAAACAGGCTGGGGCTCTTTTCCCTGGAGTGTTGGACGCTGAGGGGTGACCTCATAGAGGTTTATAAAATCATGAGGGGCATGGATAGGATAAATAGACAAAGCCTTTTCCCTGGGGTGGAGCTGTCCAGAACTAGAAGGTATAAGTTTAGGGTGCGAGGGAAAAGGTATAAGAGAGACCTAAAGGGCAACTTTTTTACACAGAGGGTGGTGCGTATATGGAATGAGCTGCAAGAGGAAGTGGTGCAGGCTCGTACAATTGCAACATTTAAAAGGCATCTGGATAGGTATATGAATAAAAAAGGTTTGGAGAGATATGGGCCGGGTGCTGGCAGGTGGGGCTAGATTGGGTTGGGATATCTGGCCGGCACGGACGAGTTGGACCGAAGGGTCTGTTTCGGGTGCTGTACATCTCAATGACTCTAAGTGCCACTGAGATAGTATTCTCAGGAAGGTTCTGTCAGACTGGAATATACCAAACACTGTATAAGTTTTCTATTCCAGAAGAGAGAGAGAGAAACAGGAAACCAAAGGTTAAGTTAGCTTCACTTTGATTGTGGGAAATGTTTTAAATTGATAATTAAGGCAGTTATAGCTGTGTACTTAGAAAAATCCAGGAAGAGTCAATGTGACTATGTGGAAGGGAAAGGATGTTTAACTAGTTTATTGAATATCGTCAAAAGAATAACATATGCAGAGATAAAGGAGGCCCCCTGGAGATATACTGTGCTTAAATTTCCAGAAGACATTTGACAAGGAACCAAATAAAAGGATGTGTAAAGCAGAGGTTCATGTTATAGGGGTAGCATATTAGCATAGAGGAATGGCTGGCTGACTGAATACAGTACATAAATTAGTCTTTTTCTGATTGGCAGGAGTGGCATCCAGCAGGGGTCTGTGATGCAGCCTCAACATTTTATAATTTATATCAATGTCTTAGATGAGTGGAATAAAGGCACAATCGCTAAATTTGAAGTAGATGCAAAAACGGATGGGATGGTACTGAAGTGGGAGATGGCATGGGGCAGTGTGACTCTAGGCACATGGACACACAAGGTGGTCGCTGAGCCATAAGTTGGCCACTTGACACACAAGATGGCCACTGGACCACAATATGGAGAGAGACAGCAGAGCAAACACACATTGCCTGGGGCCACCAGAATGCCAACACTCTGCACTCACAACCTAGTTGATTAGTTTAAGGTGGGTGGCGGAGAGAAGATACATGAGTAGCGTATACTCTCTGCAAAAGTGTCTTTGTCCAGCCAACACCTTTGATAGAAATGCTAACAGTCTGATACGGACTCAATACAGAGCGATAATAGCCAGGGCTGCAGTAATTGTCCTTCTCAAGAAGAGCGATTAGCACCCATTATGACCGCAATGGGCATCCATGCAGACATTGAAACTGACCATGTCTGTGCTGAAACTGACAACGATCACGCTGAAATTAACAGAGGCTGTGCTGGAACTGACAATGACTGCACCAAAACTATTAATGATTCTGCAATGTTTACAATAAACAAACCATGTTACAAAGACAATAACCTCATCGCTGACCTATTATCTTACAAAACAATTAAAAATATCTTCACATGTGCTCCGGGTTGAGAGAAGACTCACAACTGACTACTGTGCTGTTCGTGTCTTTCTCTTCCCGGAGCTCCAGTATTTCCTTGTACAATAAACTCTGTCATTGAACCCCGACTCTTGACTCCAAGGCTGGTGATTTTCCCCACAACAGTACAGTGGGATGATAGGGTGGTTAACACTGCTGCCTCACAGCGCCAGAGACCTGGGTTTGATTCCCATCTTAGGCGACTGTCTATGTGGTTTGCACATTCTCCCCGTGTCTGCACTGGTTTCCGCTGGGTGCTCCTCTTTCCTCCCACAATCCAAGAATGTGCAGGTCGGGTTATTTGGCCATGTTAATTGCCCATAGTGTTAAGTGCATTAGTCGGGTAAATATAGGGAAGGGGAATGGGTCTGGGTGGATTGCTCTTTGGAGGATCAATGTGGACTTGTTGGGACAAAAGGCCTGTTTCCATATTGTAGGGCATCTATTCCAAGACCCTTCGGTCTAACTCATCCATGCCAAACACCTATCCTAGATAAATCTAGTCCCATTTACTAGCTTTTGGCCCATATTCATATTCATGTACCCATCCAGATACCTTTTTAAGTGTTCTAATTGTATCAGCCTCCACAACTTCCTCTGGCAGTCATTCTAGACACACACCACCCGCTGCGTGAAAAAAGTTATCCCTTAGGTCCCTTTTAAATCTTTCCACTCTCACTTTAAATGTATACCCTCTAGTTTTGGACTCCCACTCCAGGGAAAAGACCTTGTCTATTTACTCTATCCATCTCTTCGTGATTTTATAAATCTCCATAAAGTCCCCCCTCAGCCTCTAATGCTCCTAAGAAAATAGCCCCAGTCTATTCAGCCTCTCCCTGTAGTTCAAACCCTTCAATCTGGCAACATCCTTGGAAATCTTTTCTGAACCCTTTAAGTTTCACAACATCTTTCCTATAGCAGCGAGACAGAATTGCATTAAAGCATTCCAAAAGTGGCCTAACCAATGCCCTGTAGAGCTGCAACATGACCTCCCAATTCCTATGCTCAATACGCAGACCATAAAGGAAAGCATACCAAATGCCTTCTTCACTATCTTATCGACCTGTGACTGCATTTTCAAGCAACTATGAACCTGCACTCCAAGGTTTCTTTTTGTTCAGGGACACTTTTTCCAGGACCTTACTATTAATTGTCCTGCATTGATTTCTATTTCCGAAATGCAGCACCTCACATTTATCTAAATTAAACTCCAGCTGCCACTCCCTGGGCCTGATCTGATCAAGATTCTATTGTACTCTCAGGTAACCTTCTTTGCTGTCCACTACACCTCCAATTTTGGTGTCATCTGCAAAAATACTAATCATACATCCTGTGTTCACATATAAATCATTTATAAAAATGACGAAAAGCAGTGGATTCAGCACCGATTCTTATGGCAGTCTGCTGGTCACAGGCCTCCAGTCTGAAAAGCAACCTCCACCACCACCCTCAGTCTTATATTTTTGATCCAGTTCTGTATCCAAATAACTAGTTTTCCCTCTATTCCACATGATCTAACATTGCTAACCAGTCTACTGTTGAGGTACCATTGAGGAACCTTGGTCTGACACCTTACTGAAGTCTATATAGATCACGTCCACCACTCTGCCCTCATCAATCCTATGTTACTTCTTCAAAAAATCTCAATCAAGTTTGTGAGACACGGTTTCCCATGCACAAAGCCATGTTGACTATCCCTAATCAGTCCTTGTCTTTCCAAATACATATAAATCCTGTCCCTCAGGTTTCCTTCCAACAATTTGCCTACCACCGATGTCAGACTCAGCAGTTTATAGTTCCTTGGTTTTTTCTTACCACCTTTTATTAAAAAGTGGCACCACGTTAACCAACCTCCAGTGTTCTGGCACCTTGTCTGTAGCTAGCGATGATACAAATATCTCAGCAAGGGGCTCAGCAATCTTTCTCCTAGCTTCCCACAGAGTTCTTGGGCACACCTGACCAGGTCCTGGGGATTTATCCACCTTTGTGTTTTAAGATGTCCAGATACACACCACCCCTACATATGTATTTCCCCACATTCTATACTTTCCATGTCCTTCTCCACTGACGCAAAATATTCATTTTGTATCTCTCCCATCTCCTGCTGTTCCACACATAGATGCCCTTGCTGATCTTTAAGGGACCGTATTCTCTCCCTAGTTACCCGATTATCCTTAATGTATCTGTAGAATACCTTTGGAATTTCCTTAACCCTTTTTGCCAAAGCTGTCTCATGTCCCCTTTCTGTCCTCCTGATTTTCCTCTTAAGTATACTCTCACTGCTTTTATTCTGTTCTAGAGAATCACTCAATCTTTGATGTCTATACTTGATATATGCTTCCTTCTTTTTCTTGACCGATACCTCGATTTCTCTAGTCATCCAGCATTCCCTACATCTTGCTCTTTATTCAACAGGAATGTACTGTCTGTGGACTCACGTTATCTCATTTTTGAAGGCTTCTCATTTTCAGCCTTCCGTTTTACCTGCGAACATCCATCCACAATCAACTTTTGAAAGTCACAGAAACAGACCCTTCAGTCCAATTCATCCATGCCAACCAGATGTCCTAAATTAATCTAGACCCATTTGCCAGCACTTGGCCCATATCCCTCTAAATTCTTTCTATTCATGTACCCATCCAGATGCCTTTTAGAGTCATAGAGATGTACAGCACAAAAACAGACCCTTCAGTTCAACTCATTCTTGCCACCCAGATATTCTAACCTAAACTAGTTCCATTTGTCAGCACTTGGCCCTCTAAACCCTTCCTATTCATCTCCAGATGAATTTCAAATGCTGTATTTTCTTGCCTAATACCATCAAAATTGGCCTTCCTCCAATTTAGAACTTTAACTTTTATATCTAGTCATTCTTCTCCATCACTTTTTAAAAAACTAATAGCATTATGGTCACTGATCCCAAAATTATCCCCCATTGACACCTCAGTCACCTATCCTGCCTTATTTCCCAAGAGTAGGTCAATAGATACATTGACAGACTGAATCAGCAAATTTTCTTGGACACATATAACAAATTCTTCTCCCTCCAGACCCTTAACATTGTGGCAGTCACAGTCTATGTTTGGAAAGTTAAAATCCCCTACCATAACCACCCTATTATTCTTTACAGCTAACTGCGATCTCCTTAGAAATATACTTTTCAATTTCCCTCTGGGTATGGAGGGGTCTGTAGTACAATTCTAATAAGATGGTCATCCCTTTCTTATTTCTCTGTTCCACCCAAATGGCTTCCCTGGACGTATTCTCAGAAAGATCCTCCCGAAATACAGCTGTAATGTTATCCCTAGTCAAAAACACCACACCCCCTCCTCTCTTGCTTCCCCCCCCCCCCCGCCATTCTGATACTTCCTATAGCATCAATACCCTGGAACATTAAACTGCCAGCCATAACCATTCTTGAGCCACATCTCTGTAATTGCTGTGATATCCCAGCACCTTGTTCCAACTATGCACTAAGTTCATCTGCCTTACCTGTTAGGCCCCTTGCATTGAAATAAATGTAGTTTAATTTATCAGTCCTACCTCATTCTCTACTTTGTTCCTGTCTGCCCTGTCTGTTTTTCCCAACTGTACTAGTCTCAGACTGATCACTTTTCTCATTATCTCATTATCTCTCTGGGTCTCTCCCATCTACCATCCTAATTCCCCCCTCCCGCTCCAGAGTTTAGATCCTCCAGAGCAGCTCTAGCAAATGCCCCTGCCTGTATGTTAGTTCCCTTCCAATTCAGTTCTTGGCTCCAGGGAGGCAATCCACCATTCTGATGTCTCGCTATTAGCAGCAGAATCGTCTGTGCCTCTGACTAAAGAGTTCCCTATCACAATCGATCGCTTGGAACCTGAATACCCCTTGTTACATTAGAGTCAGTCTTGGTACCAGAAACCTGACTGTCAGTACTGCATTCCCCTGAGAGTCCATCATCCCATATGATGTCCAAAACAGCATACTTGTTTGAGATGCAAATAGCCATAGGAGAGTAGGAGAGTCCTGTACCACCTGCCTCCCTCTCCTACCTTTCCTGGAGGTCACCCATCTACCTGACTGTATCTTTGGTTTATTTCTCTCTTCCCCCCACACACCCCCCCCCCCCCCTATTTCTCTCTTCCCCCCACACCCCCCCCCCACCCCCCCGCAACTGGCATTCATCACACCCCCAGCTCCTGTAAATTCCTCATTGCCTCTAACTGCCGCTCCAACAAGTACATGCGATTCGATAGGATTTAAGACCTTGCACACTTCCTCAGACATAATCATCAGTAACATGGAAACTCTCCCTAATCTCCCACATCCAATAGGAAGACCACATCACTATACTAAAGGATATCTTTGCATTTTAACAATCTACAGACCCAGAAAATAGTATAGTCTTATTGCTTTAAAACCAGTGCTTCAGGCTAGCTTAATATCAACGTTTTCTATTTTTAAAGTTTAATTAAGAGACAGCTCTCAATAACAACGTACAATCAAAAAAATGGCCCTCAATCTACTCACTATTGCAGACTTACCAAAGAAAACCAGTAAGTTTACACTTTAAATATGTGGCTGCTCTCCTGCTGTCAGCTCCAACACACAAATTTGTCCTAGATCAGCTGTGAATTTTGCTATTTGTTTATTTTTCTTAGAACAAATTCTAATGTCCAGAGAAACTTGAAATCAGACAGCAAGGCAGCAGCTATGCAGGTTACTGCTGGGTCAGTTAGTGGTGTAGGTTTCTTTGTCTGTTTGAATCACTGCCCATATGGTCACTGTCCTTTATCTGAGCTCCTTTTTAAAGTGCTATTGTTTTGATCTTTTTTTTCCCCCAAAGTTCCAAAACAATACAACGGCTTCTAACACAGTAATTACTGCTCCTAGAGTTTGAGGGATTCAGCTGCAAAACTAAAGTACTTCCTCAAAGGAGCAAGTATTACAGCCACAATTTTTTTCCTGTCCTCCATCCTGGATTAACCATTGAGAATTTGCAGACCATATTAATAGGTTGAGTGAGAGGGCAAAAACCTGATGGAATATAATCTAGTAAACTGTAAGGTTTACTTTGGCTGGAAAAATAAAAACTACAGGGTAAAAACAATGACTGCAGTTGCTGGAAACCAGATTCTGGATTAGTGGTGCTGGACGAGCACAGCATTTCAGGCAGCATCCGTGGAGCAGTAAAATCGACGTTTCGGGCAAAAGCCCTTCATCAGGAATAAAAACTACAGTCTTACTTAAATTGAGAATGACTTCAGAATTTGGAGCTGCTGGGTGCTGGCAGGTGGGACTAGATTGAGTTGGGATATCTGGTCAGCATGGATGGGTTGGACCGAAGGGTCTGTTTCCATGCTGTACATCTCTATGACTTGGCTTATGCTGCCTAACAGCAGCTTGAGAGTTGAAATGTTGCAGTTAGACAGGCTTTTATTTCCATAAGAAAAAGCCCCAAGTTGTAACTAATGAAAATGTCTAGCTTCTATCTTGTCAACTCAAATTATTGTCATAGTGGACATGGATGCACTGCTCAAATGGGCTTCCATCAGAGATTACACCAGTGAATCACCTAGGGTTTTCGAGTCACTGCCACTGAAGTTTGGCAGTGTAATAATGGGAGAGGAACTTCCTGTTCGTTGGTTATTTGTCCAAGTATGGTGACTGTCACTTTAAGAGTCTGATGCTGTGATGGAATTAGCTGTTTTGGGGGACAAACTGTTTTCTCTCACTTTGCTGTCTGCAGAGTGAACACCTCAGTAATAAAGCTCCTGCTATTTAATGCTTTGGCCAGCTCTTGTTTTTCAAATTGAACGCAAGAAGAAAATTGGTAATGAGGGTAAAAACTGCTACAAGATTCGCTGGGTTAAGTCACTGATTCATCAAAAAAAAAATCATGGCCACATTAGACATCTCTGAAACGATTCCATAAAAAGAAAAGAAACCAAAATAGACTATTGCAGCACTAAAGCAAGTACAGTCAGCAAAACAAAAAAAGTACTCCAAGGATAAGTGAATAGTGCAGAAGAAGCTCACCATGTGCTCCAGCCTGAAGGAATACTAAGTCATGAGTACCCACTCAGGAAATATCTTGAGCTCAGGCTGTAGACTCAGAGAGAAATGGGCAGCCTCAGAAATAACTAATTTTTAAAGGGAAGAAACAAGGTAGTCTTAAAATTTTGTGGTACGTTGTGACATAAACCTTTCCCATTTAAAAAGCTTGTGGGAAATGTTGGTGTTGCTGGACCATATGGTGAAATGCAGAGAGCTGGGACTCTTACACAGATTCCATTGCTTTGTTCAAGCTCATAAATTGAAGCTGTATAGTTTTTCCAGCATTCCTGAGTATTATAGATAGAGAGGTGGGGGAAGACTTTTGATCCCCTGAGGAGCCTGGTTCCAAACTTATGAAGAAATATTAACAATCTTACAGAACTATTTTTCACCAAAATCATTGGTGATTGCTGAAAGGTTCTGATTCCACATGCAACCAGCATGAATGATTCACAATCTCTAATTTGTAGCAATTTTAGAGAAGTCAGCAGAATTCTACAAATTTAGGGACAAATTAAATGATGCTATCAGAGACACTGGTATGTGGTTTAATTGGGAAGCAATCCAGAATAGGATACTAGCAGAAATAGACATAGACTTAAATAAAGGACTAGAAATAACAGTTTGATGGAACTCGCAGCCAAGGATGTTTAACAGCTAAACTTAAGCACAGGAGTTCACAAAATGGAATCTGAGAGGCCAGCACAAATGCAGACTTAAAACTGCTGTCAGTATGAAGAAATAGATCATACAGCAGCAAAATGCTGATTTTAAAAAGTTGTATGCAGTATCTGTGGCATAAAATGGCACATTGAATGGGCATGTTTGAGGAAGAAACATGAACACATTCAGCAAAAGTATGGGAGTCAAAGAGTAGAAAGGAAATCTACATAGTACAAAAAAAAGGTGTGAGAAAAACCCAGTCTCAGTCTGAAGAGGTGGTGCTATTAAACATACTGGCCATTGACAAACTAAATGATACTAGGTTATTCCTCAACTGAATGGCAAATGAAAAGAATGGAAGTGGACACCAGGGTGATGGTTTTATTAATACCTGAAAGTGAAGATCAGAAGGAGCTGAGTCACATCATGCTGCAACCCTCAAAAATGGTAATAAAATTGTACACAAGCCTTTTCGAAAGGCTGTAGCAATGTAAATGTTTAGTTATTCAGCCAGCCTGAACCTTTGTCCTAGCACATTGCCAAACGAGGTTATCCAGCTTTATTCTGAAGAACGTGTTTAGAGAAAATACAATTCAGTTGTTCTCCGGCTGATCTATCACTTTGTAAAGAAACAGGTGGTTTTCAATGCGGATCGGGAAGCATGGAAAAGATATCTACCAAATGCAATATATGGCGATACTATGGCTTTAAGAGGTTACATTCTCAGTACCATTTTTGAGGGTTGCAGCACGATGTGACTCAGCTGCTTCTGATCAACACTTTCAGGTATCAATAAAATGATCATCCTGGTTTTGTTTTGAAGAGGGATTTTAAAGCAGGGATGAGGAGCAATTTACCAGAACCATGAGAGTAAACCGTTTGTGAGGCCTTGGGTTTTTTAAAAGTTGGAACAATAGAAGCAGCCTGAATGGGTGCATCCAGCTCTCATAGAACCAGCTCTCATAGAATCAGTCTGAGCTTTTAGTTGCTGTTGGGGTCTTGGAGAAGTGGAGTTATTTTTGCTCTCTGTCGGTTACAGCCAAAAAGTGGGTATTCTATTCCTGCTACTGAATTTGCATGTGAGACCATTTGTTTTCTGAATTTGCCTTTTGCCAAGAGTGTGATAATGGGATGTTGCTATATTTTTTCCCCTGCACTACTAGTGCTTATTTTCCCCAGCACCCATGTCGTGTGTGTGCAGATGTGGGAGACAGTGAAGAACAACAAGTGCAGAAATCTTTATTCATGCTCTACCAGCAGGAAGAAAGGAAACACCTGAGTGGTCAATGACCAGCAGTGGGAATGTTACTGTATTGGAACAGTGAATTATTAACAGTTATTGTTTCTATTATTCTGTTTTCCAGTTGAGTTCAGTTATTCCAATTCCGTCTTTCTCTTGTTGTATTTTAACGATAGAGAATGAATAAAGTGCGGTTTGCTTTAAATCTAGTAGTTTGACCAATTAAATTGCGTCTGGAATGCAACACCTTACATTTACCTTTAAAATAAAAAAAAAGGTCTAGACTATTTTCTGGCTATTTTGAGGGGGTTGGTCTGGTCTGTAACAAAAGTCAAGGCTGAGAATCAAGCAAAATGTTGCAAGACTAGATCTGTGCCTTATGCAATCAGAATGAGAGATGCTGGCCAAGACTGAGTCCTTGAACCCATAAATAGAATATAGAACATAACAGTGCAATACAGGCTCTTCGGCCCTCGATGTTGCGCCACTCTCTGAAACCAATCTGAAGCCCATCTAACCTAAACTATGCCTATCCAATGACCATTTAAATGCCCTTAAAGTTGGTGGAGCTACAACTGTTGCAGGCAGTGCATCCCACGCCCATACTACTCTGAGCAAAGAAACTACCTCTGACATCTGTCCTATATCTATCACCCCTCAATTTGAAGCTATGTTCCCATGTGCTAGCCATCACCATCCTCGGAAAAAGGCTCTCCCTGTCCACCCGATCTAACCCTCTGATTATCTTATATGTCTCAATTAAGTCACCTCTCAACCTTCTCTGTAAAGAAAAAAGCCTCAAGTCCCTCAACATCCATAAGACCTTCCCTCCATACTTGGCACCATCCTAGTATGTCTCCTCTGAACCTTTTCCAAAGCTTCCACACCCTTCCTACAATGCGGTGACCAGAACTGCATGCAATACTCCAAATGCAGCCGCTCCAGAGTTTTGAACAGCTGCAGCATGACCTCATGGTCCCAAAACTTGATCCCTCTACTAATAAAAGCTAACTCACTGTATGCCTTCTTAACAGCCCTATCAAGCTGGGTTCCTTTACAAACACTGGACATGAAAGTATATGCATGTTCCAGAGTATGAAAAAATGGCTCTATGTAATGGAGTTTTTTTTCTACTCCATATGGATAGCTAAGGAGAAGTCAAACGTTATCTGGTATTGAATGCTTCTGCAGCTATTTTACAAAGATAGAGGATTTTCTTTGTTATATCTTTTATTCGTAGCATGAATCTTCACTATACAAATGTGAAGAATTCCCAAGTTGAACCATGCCCTACACAAACCTTTTAACAGTTTAGAAAAGTAGATTTCTGCAGAACTCAACAACTGTAAACAATGGTTCTGTTCTCTTTTTACTGTACTGTAACCAGAGAATCGCTTACAATGGTTTTGCTTTCTGCTACCATATAGTGAATCTTGTTGCCTCCTCCAGTTTCTCATCCATGTTGCCTCTTGGTAACATTATTGGAAGGGACAGTGTTAGCTTTCACACACAGGCTGATTAAACTGAGCTTTACTTCATCATTGCCTCTGCAGATTTCTTTACTGTTACTAAATTAATCACCTCCTTATCCTACATCCAGTCTGGACATGCAGAAATTCCTTCCAAATAAATATTGCCAGATGCCATTATTTTCTGTTCCTATTCTAAACTCTGTTTGCTACCTGCTGATTTCATCTATTGCAAGGTTTGTGAAGGTTTGTAGCTCAGGTTGAGATTTAGGGTGTAGGTTTGCTCGCTGAGCTGTAGGTTTGATATCCAGCTTGCTTTCTATATATATATATATATATATATATTATATATATAAATATAATAAATAGAAAGCAGGAGACAACAGCTTCGCTTCCCTTGGAGGTCGCCACTGATGATGTTACCAAGCCAGGTAATGAAACGTCTGGATATCAAACCTACAGCTCAGCGAGCAAACCTACACCCTGATTTCATCTATCTCACAAGCAACTGTTTGACATTTAGCTAGTCTGTGCACAACCTTGGTGTCACTTTTGGTCCTCAGCTTCTGACATTTCATTTGTGCCTATTCTCTAAGATTACTTTTTTCCACATTCATAACATCAATTGATTTTGCCCTGTCTCAGCTCATCTGCAGCTAAGGTCCTTGTCGATCGAGACTGAACTATTCCAATGCACTCTGGCCAGTTTCCCACATTTCACCCTTCATAAACCTTAGTTCATATGGAGCAATTCTTTAACTGTCTTGATATGCAGCAAGTCTTAAAGTTCTATACCTTCATTGGCTCCTTGTCAAGGTTTATCTTGATTTTCAAATTCTCTATCTTAGGTTTCAGATCCCTCAATGGTGTTGCCTCTCCCTAAAACTGTAACCACCAACTGCACAACCCTCCATGATTTCTGTGCTCCTTTAATACTAACCTGCTTTATCATATGTGTCTATATCCTTTCAGAGACTTGTTAAAACCTACTCTTTAACAAAGCTGTTAGTCATCTGATATATCTCCTTATATGATTCAGTGCCATATTTTATTTTATAATGCTTCTGTGAAGCTTCTCGAGATATTCACTTACATTAAAGACATTTTTAAAATAAAAGTTGTGGTTCTGTTCGCCGAGCTGGGAATTTGTGTTGCAGACGTTTCGTCCCCTGTCTAGGTGACTTCCTCAGTGCTTGGGAGCCTCCTGTGAAGCGCTTCTGTGATGTTTCCTCCGGCATTTATAGTGATTTGTATCTGCCGCTTCCGGTTGTCAGTTCCAGCTGTCCACTGCAGTGGCCGGTATATTGGGTCCAGGTCGATGTGCTTATTGATTGAATCTGTGGATGAATGCCATGCCTCTAGGAATTCCCTGGCTGTTCTCTGTTTGGCTTTCCTGCAACGGACAGCTGGAACTGACAACCGGAAGCGGCAGATACAAATCACTATAAATGCCGGAGGAAACATCACAGAAGCGCTTCACAGGAGGCTCCCAAGCACTGAGGATATCACCTAGACAGGGGACGAAACGTCTGCAACACAAATTCCCAGCTCAGCGAACAGAACCACAACAA